>NC_057419.1:124970349-124983436 GCF_019320065.1 Cervus canadensis | reverse complement strand
TACTCAAACTCATGTCCATTGAGTCGGTGATGCCATCCAGCCATCTCATCTTCTGCTGTCCCCTTCTCCTCTTTACCCCAATCCCTCCCAGCATCAGGGTCTTTTCCAATGAGTCAACTCTTCCCATGAGGTGGCCAAAGTACTGGAGTTTCAGCTTTAGCATCAGTCCTTCCAATGAACACACAGGACTGATCTCCTTTAGGATGGACTGGTTGGATCTCCTTGCAGTCCAAGGGACTCTCAAGAGTCTTCTCCAACACCACAGTTCAAAAGCATCAATTCTTCTGCACTCAGCTTTCTTCACAGTCGAACTCTCACATCCATACATGACCACTGGAAAAACCATAGCCTTGACTAGATGGACCTTTGTTGGCAAAGTAATGTCTCTGCTTTTTAATACGCTATCTAGGTTGGTCATAATTTTTCTTCCAATTAACCCCTTAGGGAGGATTAAAAACAGAACAAGCATTGAAGTTAATAATAAGGATGAGTTTAGAGGTTTGAGTAAGATTAAAGTTTGCAGAAGGCAGGATCATGGTTAGAGGTAATTTAGAAACAAGAGTTAGTGTTAGAATTAACTATAAAGTTTAGAGCAGGACAGGATTACACATATAAATTTTTAAAGATAAAATTAAGAAAATAAATAATATTATAGGTAATGTGTGAGGATATGGATAGAGTCAGGATTAATTTGAAAGTCAAAGATAGGGTTAGATTTAGTGTAAGAAATAGCTTCACTAAATTTCCTTCCCTCTGCTACATGGTAGCAAGTATGAGGCCTTTATCACCATTTTTGCCCAGAGTAACCGTGATGAGAAGAGATTTCCTGGCAACCCTCATTGGACATGGAGTGTGAACGCAAAATGAATGTTTGTTTTGTTAAGCCATTGAGGCTTTGGGATTGTTTTTTACTGCCAGCTTAGCTTGAGGTGTCGAGATGGATTCATAAATCTAAGAAATCTAGTAAGCTGTTGATTGAGAACACCTTTAATAAGGAAAGAAATCATATATAAAAACATAGATTTCCTTTCACCTCCATTTCCCTTGATTTTTGCTTAAGTGACAGCCAGCCAGATTCTCTTGTCTTATTTATATAGGTGTTGAACTAGGTGGTGAATCTTTTCTACTCAATAAATATACTATTTGTTATAGATGCCATGCTATCTTGACAAGATACCACCTTCAGGGCTGAAGGGTTTATTTCCCAGGTGATGGGAAGTTGTAGACTTGACAACTTTCAGGTATAAGCTGTCTTTGGGAATTGCCTCTGATGAAGAAAGTGACTTGGCATAGGTTGTATATCTCTCTTGGGGACAGTGGCAGTATAGAGGATTGATCCCCTGCTTCAACTTGGAACAACTATGAAGCTCCCCATGGGAATCAGCTAAGTGTGATATTGTTTTTGTTTTTTACAGCTCTCAATTGTCTTTCCCTTGGTGTTATAGTCTTTGACTACATGCAGAATTAGTGAAGAAGGGTGATACATTTTGGTTGAGTTTGTCTTTGTGAACTTATTTTTACAAAATTCAATTTAACCTTCAAAGAAAATGAAGTGAAGTTGCATATTTTTCCTTCCAAAGGTGCATGGGGAATAAGTCCTTACTGTGACTACATCAGAGCCCAGTTTCTCCCTCTGCCCATTCCTCCTTTCTTCCATTCCCCCATGCAGATGGGTCCCAAGATCCTTTCCTAAT
This sequence comes from Cervus canadensis, assembly GCF_019320065.1. Lineage (NCBI taxonomy): Eukaryota > Metazoa > Chordata > Mammalia > Artiodactyla > Cervidae > Cervus > Cervus canadensis. Next base: position 124,981,742 of record NC_057419.1, on the reverse strand, counting down.
ACACATCCTGTACACTTATTTACATCCAGAATTTATATCCTAGGGAACCCATTCTACCTCTTAGAACAATTTATAAGTGTGGTATGGGTCACATAATATTTGAGGACCACTATGCTGTTACCTACTCTTGTTGGCATTACCTATAAAAATACCTCTTTCTAGTACATATAGCTTTCTGTGTGATATGTTAACATATGTCTAGGGGAATATGCGAGGAGAAACGGGCCTCAACCATGGAGATTGCATTGACCTAAGAGGGAACTGATTAACTGTGTGGGAACTGTGTTTCTGTAGTAAGCAGAAACTTACTGCTGCTTGATGACAACAAGTATGTTTTTCTCCTCAGACCACAAAGACCTTCCAGTGCTATGGGATAAGACACTCCAGTCTTCCTTCTGACCCTCCTTCCCTTTTACTGGTAATAATGACTTCAGTTCTGTGCCATTCAACCTCTCTCCATTGCTTCACTATTGGGCAAGAGTAATCCCTAGCTTCAGCGGTATAAGATATTTGAAGCCATGGGCAGCAGTGACCCCATTGGTTTCAAAGTGGCACTTCAGCCTTTATTCCTTGACCCACTCCTAGGAATCAACCTAGTAATCGTTGCAAAGGAATGAGGTACTCCTGCTTTCTTCTCAGGGAACTGAACTCATGCCAGTAGCTCACACAGCATCAGAAAGGTATAAATGGTGGAAAAAAAGGCCAGTGGATTTTGTCACACATGGCTCCAGGTATGGAGGAACAGAGGTGCTTAGTATGTTGATCTTGATGATAACACAGTCATCCAAGGCCATTTGGGATAGAAGTCAGTTAAAGTGATCAAGTCACACTACATGACTGAACAGTGGGGAGTTGCAAGGCTACTTTTGGCAACAGGAACAGATAATACAATGCCCACAAATATTGATGCTCAATGTATACCTATTGAACATAGAGTGACTACTATCAACTGGAAATAAAACTATCAACATTACAGACATGGTCCTCTCTGCTCTTGGAGAGCTTAGAGTCTGATGGGGATAAGAGAGCAATCCTATAGCAAAGAGAGCATGTGAGCCACCCTAGGCCCCTACTCAAGTTAAGGAATGTAGGATTATTTCAGAGTCCAGTTATTCTGTTCATGAGGAATCAGTGATGTTGTTATTAATATTGCTTTTGTCATGTACACCTCTTGTCTTTCCTCTAGTGTCAGTCTTTGAGTACACAGAAAAGGGTAATATTCTCTGGTTGTATTTGTCTTTGTGAATTTATTTAACCAATTACAATTTAATTTTCCAAGAAATGAAGTGGTGTATTTTTCCCTCAAAAGACGCAGGGGGGGAAAAGGCAGGCGACATATTAGGCAACATTTAATAAATTTAATAAATTAATAGGAAATATCACAAAAACCTGGAATGGATAACATACAAGAATCAGGAATAAGACAACACTTCTCAACCACTCACAAAAAGTACCACTTGATGAAGGAAGATTTACAGGAAATAATATAAGGCAGTCCATTGCATGTGTCTTAAACAGATATACATATATAATAGTACATCAAAATGATCTGTTTGACAATAAATTCACCATGTTTACACTTATCGCATGGACTTTAAAACATTTATAAAAGTTGTAGATTTAACATTGAACTGTAAGATTTATATCCAAATGAATATACTTATTTCATACCAAATTGCACAGAACTTATGAATAGCACACGATTTTAGAATAATTACTGTGTTGGGTACTATTAAGTACTACTGCTTGATGACATAAGAATTATTAATAAATGTGCTATAAGCTATTATCATTCAACTTATTGCTAGTGCTTTTGAAAATCAGTGGTTTATATTTTCTTTGTAAAATATGTGCTATGAGCTTGCCCTGATAGTTCAGGAAAGAAATCAGATGTTTCCAATTTTCTCTATACTCACAATACTTCAGATCTGATCACATGGTCTTTTTAAAGACTGCCAAAGAATCTGCATTTAAGTCATTCTTATAACACCTACTCTGCCTTACATTAATACAAATTGATGGATTTATGCAACATACACAGCATACATGCGGGACACCATGTATGTGCAGAACTCATGCTCAATGTATACTATGTTTCTTCAGACATTTTCATTTCAGTAAGAATTAGGTCTCACTCAACTTCATATAATTGTTTTTAACATGCAGTTCGACAGAGCTAACAGGCAGGTAGACTTTACTTTCATGTTATAATTGGGCATGCTCAAGCAATTGACTGGCATTTGGCAGTGTTGCAAACCACTTAGGGACTGTATGAGTTTTCTCAAATACAGCATCTCTCCCACTGCCCTTGTGGCAGACTGTTCGATTTATCTATGCTGTGTGTTGAGGACACACACTGGGGTTTTTAGAAATTTGGATTCTGCCTTCACCAATTTCAAGATACTCTAAGGTGTGTAAGTAACTGTCAGGCATAAGAAATAGCATCATGAAATCTTTGGAAATAGATCCACAATTGTGTGAAATGGACATACATGGAAATATAGTTACTGGAAACACTTGTATACTCTGCACACAGCATAGACTTAATGGTCTGACTTTAGTAATGTTTGAAAACCTTTCATGGTTAACAAACTAGTAAAATGGTACTGAATTCTTATAGAGCAACAAGCCCACGAATGAAACAATGGCCAACACTGATTGTAACACAACACTATATTTAACAAAGGTTTAAACTTCTGGTATGTAATTGCAGTACAATGAAGAGCTTGCCACTTTCACAAATTAGCTGCAGCCTTTCCCTGCACTAGAGAGTTTGGAAGGATCTGAAAATGAGATATTTTGTTTAAAATCCAAATGGAAACGCTGTATTTCTTTTTTTCCCAGAGTTCAGTAAAAGCTTCTTTAATTACTTTTTTTTCACATTCTAAGGGCCCAGTTCTGTAGTCCTTAATCAAGTAAAACTTCCAAAGTCTTGGGCATCTGCTTCCAACACAAGTTTTACTCAAAAATGGACTGCTAAATTAGGTCCTATAGATAGAGGTACCATAATTAATATACTATTTTAATAAGGCTCAAAAATGCTAATTTCATTTTGTGTGTAGCACACGAATTTCCAGGATCCTGAGATCAAAACCCAATTGATGTTGAATCCTGGATTGGGGAATAACTCTGGGATTTTGTTTCCCAGTTTAATCATGGAATTAGGTATTTACTAAGGACCAGAATGAAAACACTAATTCCAGTTTGCTTGTCATTATAATCAGAATTTGAACATAAGAAGTGAAAAGCTATTGTTGGTGTATATATCTCTTGTCATCCTTCCACTTCTGTAGTTCCGGTTAACTAGCTGCTATATTAAAATGCCACTATGTTTGGGGATAGACATTGCAGTAAAATATCAACACAACATTCTGACAATGTCAAAATTTCCCCTGTGTGTGACAAGAAGTAAGTTCTGCCTTTGACTCACTAATAGTTGTGATAGAGTTTCAGAAGGCAGAACCTATTTTACTGTATTTATGTGTGTAGATGAGCAGAGCAAGAATTTAAAGTGCATATTTACTGTTAACCCGGAAAAAAGAGTCCACCGAATTTGTTCAATTTTGATGTGGTTGAAAACCACTGTCATGTGTATCATTCTGGTCTCCTGCAAATGCCACCTGAGAGGAACATCAATGTTTCCTTATATGCAAAAGAAAAAGAGAGAGAGGAGGGAGAAAAAGAAAAAGAGGGAGGGAAGGAAGGCTGGAAGGGGGGAAAATCAACATTTTTGCATCAATCAAAATAAGTTATTCTCAATCTGTTATAAACAGTAAATATAGAACCCTAAATCTCACTATTGTAAGCATGGTTGTAAAGTACAGGATTGCAAAGCTATATATAAAACACACTTTTCATACAGCAATATTTACATTGGTTATGACCAACAGAATTAAAGAACAATTTCCTACATTTGTAGCTTTACCATAGGAAAAGACTGTGCTGCCCTTTCTTACACACTACTAATCCTTTCACTAATCACATTGGCGGGATTAACTGGTAGCTCCAAATTCTCAACTTGCATCTCTATACCAGGCTCCTTGTCATCAGCTTTCTTAATTACTGGTTCATTGGTGTGCCGGTAAATGTTAACATTAAGCTCCCTCCCAGACAAAGCAGTGGCAGCAACTCTCGGGATTTGTCTGATTGGAGGCTTTTTATCTGCCTTATAATTGCAGCGCAAATAGTTGGAGAAAGCCCTTCGGTAAACTTTGTTGAAAAGAGTGTACACCAGAGGATTAATTCCTGAACAAACATAGCCAATCCAAACAAACACATTCAGAAGCTTTTCCATGAGCTTTTGATTACAAGCCTTCCCACAAAGAACTGACAAAATATTAGTAATAAAAAATGGGCACCACATGATCAGAAACACAAAGAAAACAATGCCGAGGACCTTCGAGGCTTTCCGTTCATTGTTGATAGCTTGCATGGTGCCCCTAGGCCGTCTTTCTTTCTTCTTCCTTCGGCGTGGGTTCAAATCTTGGTTCGGGTTTGCAGAGCTCTCTTCATTGGTGTTCGTCTTGCAGCATTTCAAGAAATTTAGGTTTATTCCAGGCGGTTCCTCAGTGTGGCCGTGCAGTAACATCAGAGCTTGTCGGCGAAGGACGTGAATCGTCAGACAGTAGGTAATCACCATGATTGTCAGCGGTATGAAGAAAGCTACAAAGGACCCAATAAGAACGAAATTTGGGTCATTCAGCACGCAGGTGGTGTTGTTGACGAACACCTTGTCTTCATCCCTCAGTCCAATCACTGGGATAGGAACTGATACACCTACAGGAACAAAAAAAGAAGGTGGGACATTGTTACAGCATATGGAAGCATTGAACAGATCTGTATAGTGGGATACATTCAATTGCATATCACTGGAGAAAATTTAGATCTGCTATTTGTTGAAAGCTATTCACAGCATAAAGTGATAATCACATGAAAGAGTAACAGTATGATATCAGAAAATGACAGCTTTTTTTCAAGTTAGGAATGCCTTCTCACCAATTTTCTGTAAAAGACTTGGAATTACCATTACTGAGATAATTATAAGTATGGTTGTACATAACAGTGAATTGTGTCTTTTTTGTTTTAGCTCCAATTCCTAGAAATGTCCCAGATCATAGAAGGCATTCACTAAATATTTGTTGAATGAATAAATTTGTGTCTGTATTCAATGACATCAATAAATTCAATTGTTCATTTTTAGCATTCCAAATGCAATAAAAATGATGTGCATACCACCTAGGAATAATATCATGTCGGCATTGACAAGGCTGAGTTTGAGATGAGTTTTTAGCTAAGGACATCCTTTCCCAAGGAAAGTGGTCAAAAAAGAGGAACTTCTGTGTGTGAGTCCTTTGGAGACAGAGCCTGGGAGCTCTGGAGTTTTTTGGAGATGAAGAAGATAGTGGCCCCCCCAACAGGAATTAGATCTGACCACAATGCAGACATAGTCTCCATGCAGAAACTGAAGGAATTGTCTTTTTAATAAGCATTTTCCTGAGACTCCGGGAGAGATATAGTCCTCCCATTTACGTGTAGAGTTTTGAACTCATTTGTTTTTTAAGAATACTGAGAGGTGTTCATCTAGGTAAGCACTTCCACTAATAAAGAAGCTCACAGGCAGAAAATATCAATAAGAAGATGGGAGCAGAATCTTGTGCCTGAGCATAAGTGATGTATCTAGAAAGTTTTGGAAATCATTATGGTAAATCATTATGGTAGATCTTGAAGAGGTCTATCATCAACAAGCAGGGATAACTTGCACAAGTGAAATTCAAATTGGTTAATTTATTTTTCTTGTGTCCACAAGAACTTGAAGCCTGGGACAATTCAGGTTGCACTTCTAGGATTCTATCAGAGATCATTATGAGGATTCCTGGGCTGGTACATATTTGTACTATGAACTGTGAGAAAGGATAGAAGCACACTCTCAAAGATCATTGCTGGCTTTAGGGAACACACAGGGAACCATGACAAATCTGAAAATCCCTATAGATTGTCTTAACATGCTTTGTCAGGTATAGAATGTTTGATGATCAAGAGGGGAAAATATTTTTCTTTGCTAAGAGCTTGCTGATGACATTGATTGGTATTTAATTTCTGGGAAGACACGAGGAAGAGTATTTGAAAAGTTATCTTTAAGCCTTCTAATTCAGACCCTGAATTTCTTACATGACTGGGTTTTTTTTTTTTTTTCTAGAGAAAGAGACCAAGTGATGGTATGAGAAGCATCAATAGATGTGACAAGATTTCTTGGGGTATTGGTACATACCTGCAATTCTGAACCTAGGCATGCCATTTAAGAAGGGAAGAATGGCTGTGAAAACTAGGAGACACTGCAAACAGAAAGTGTCTTCAGGTAATACAGTACAGGATCTGATGAAGCGAACTTTGAGCTCTAGATGGGAAGAGTGGCAAGTGTCAGAAGCTAATAGTCACCAAATTTGATGAACCACACAGGTTACATTTCTTAAGAGTTATAAAATGATAGGTAAGAATGCTGACATCTTGTTTGTTAGAATCTTTATTCCAAAAGCCATAAATATGAGGGGATATGTAGAAAGATCATAGATAAAGCTTGCCTGAAAGAAGCCAGTACTGGCTTATCCTTCATGAAATGTTTTAGTGAGGATAAGGTTGTAGGAAGTTTTCTGGAGTTAAGGAAGCTAATATGAGATTAAGAAAAGAGGGAAGGGTTTCTTAAAAACAAATCATTTACAACAGAAAAAATTAGAGAACCTAATATTAAGAGAGTCTTAAAATACCAATCAAGCAATGTTAATATGTGGACCTTCTTGGAATTGTGATGCAAGCAAACACATTTTTAAAAATATTCATGACACAGGTGGAAATGTGTTATTTTGAACAATAACTGGCCTTTGATGATAGTAAATAACTATCATTCATTAGTTTTTAAAAGTGATGTTGATATTGTGGCTATGTGGGGAAAAATTTATATTTTTAGATATGTATATACTGACGTGTTTATGGATAAAATATTATGATTCTGAGGTTTGTTTTGAAATAATATGGGAGGGAGAAGTGGATGGAAGTACAGATGATGCAAGACAGTCCATAAATTGATAAATCTTGGAGCTGGATAATGAGTACATGGTTCTTTATAATGTAATTCTCTCTGATTTTATAATCTTTTAAAGTCTTTCTACCAAAAGTTTAATATTAAAAACAGAAGCAATTAAAATAAAACAGAGGTTCTTTCTGAAACATAGAAAGAAATGGCTGTTAGACTTCAGATGATAAAAGTCCATCTTATGGACGTAAGATTTACTACCATTGCTAACTTTGGAACTGATTACTTCTAGAGCAAAAGTCTTGGGGTCCTAAGTGAAAACACTTACCATTTTGGTATAAATGTGGAGAAGAAGGCCATTTTCTGACAAAATGTTGGTAGAAAACTGTGTTATACTTTCTCAGGATCCTATAGCAAGACCAGAGGAGGGGTAAAGTGGAATGGATCCCCTTCCAAACTGTTCCCCTCCACTGCCGTCCAACAATGTGGGAACCAGACCCTGAGGCTAGGAACTTAATCTAGGGAGCTTGCATTCATTCTGAAAGAATTCTGACAAGGTTAGACATATCTACACTCAGGATACAAGTGGAGAGTCATTTCCCCAAGTAAATGTTGCACAACCTTTTAGGTATTCCTAGATATCTGAAATTTCTAGGGAAGGCCTCACACACTGACCATAATATCAGTGGAAGTCAGCATTACTCAGAGCCCAGCTGTGAATTGGTATTAGCTTGTTTCTATTAAAAGATTTATTCACTTTCCTAAGGGAATCTTGGGCCTAAAAGTAGGCCTTGTCTAGAGACAAGAGAGGATAGCAGAGTGATTCCAGATAAGCTAATGATGTTATTGGGTGTATGAGGTCAATTTTATCCCTGGCATCTATTTGCATAATCTTTTGTACGTTGAACAAAGAGTGATTCTAAAGCTGCCTTTTACTGAGTCTATCTTATGTGCCAGGCATTAAGCCATGTGTATTACTGACATTAAAGATATAAAATATATTATCTCAGTTTCATTAAAACTCCTATAATAGAGATATTATTTAGTGAAGTAGCTTAACCATTTTACCAAATCTATATTGTCATTTGTTTTGTTTTTGTTTTTATAGAAACTGTGAATGCAGTCAACAAAACAAGAAACTCAGTTACATTTGACAGTATCTGGAAATTATATAAATAATACTAATAGCAACTAAATCAGCATTAATAATAGAATCTATTATATAGATTATCTTATTCAATACTTAAAAAAAAAAAGTATATGTCAGCAGTTCTCAAAGTGTGGTTCAAGGATCCAGAGGGGCCTCTGAGATTCTTTTAGAGAGTTTGCTAGATTTCCCTTTTCCAACTATTCAGCTTTAAAACTGCATATTCTTATAAACTTCATACCAAATAGCATACTACAACAGGTTGAAAACAGATACATCTATGAGAATCCAACTGTCTTTCCATAAAACTAAATATTGAAGAGATTTTAAAACTGTTGAACAGTGCCTGTCTTCTCTCAATTATTTTTGGAAAAATAGTTAATTTTTATTAAAAAAATGTTAACATTAAATGGATTCATTGCTGTTATTTAAAATGATTCATAGATATTTTAAACATTTCTCAGTCTTAATTTCTAATATAATAAATATCAATAGATATAATCCACATAAACAAAAGCTCTTTGAGGTCTTCGTTTGTTTTGAAAAGTATAAATAGGCCCTGACACCAAAGAGTTTGAGAACTGCTATTCTATATTAGTGGATGAAGTTATTTAAACCCTGGAGAGCTAAATTCAGCCAATGTATAAAGTGTTTCTCAGTATTTTAAATTAGTCAATTAGTAGAAATTCAAGTGATATCAAGTAAACACAAACTATCAATAATAGCAACTAAATATTTTACATGCATTATCTCACTCATTGTCATAAAAATTATAAAAGGTATATACTATTTGGTGAAGTTAACTTCAGAAAACGAGCTTAGCAAGTATAAAGGAGCAGTCTTTGATATTTTTAAATCTTTGACTTGACCAAGGAGAAAAAGTGAAAATGAACTACCATAGATAATATCAGTAATAAATAGCAACAATTGTAAAAATAATTACTTTTTACTGAGTTCTTTTTATTTGTCACACACTGAATTAAATGTTTTACAATTATTATATACTTTCATATATTATTTAATCCAGACAAGAAACATAAAAAGAAGGAATGATTAACTAGAATCACTTAATCTTTCTGAAATTAACTTTGAAAAATGTATATCATCTCTAGAATTTTAGAAACAACAAAAATAAGTTATAACTGGTGTTCTGCTGAAAATATCAGATACTACTTCAACCAATAAACACATATTTTGCATGCATTGTCTCATTTGTGTCTCAAAAAAACCTGTAAAATTGATTATTATTCATTAAGGTTACTAAGGGAGAAAAAAATACTTTCAATAAACATATGGGGTCTTAGCATTTTAAGAACATTGAATTCAATAACAGTTATAGTTCAAGTTTTTATTGAAAATATGTGTTACTATGACTACTAGTTATCATTTATTGAGTGCTTACTGATTTTGGTACTTTAGCTACAGTACATATTTTACATGCATTATCTTATTCTAGCCTCATAAAAGACGTAAAATAACTTGGTGTGGTTATTTTACATCAGATAAGGCAAGCAAATTTAGAGAATGTATAATGATGTTTGCATTATTTCTTAAAGCCTTGAATTCAAGCAACACAGATCAATTCTCTTCAAGCAAGCAGATAATAATACCATATGCCCATGGTTCTTAGCTGTCCATTTCTTTCAGATTTTAACATCTTCAATAGTGCTATGTATCTTACAATTGATACTATCTTACAATTAGTGTTGGCCAGACAACAGTTATTACACAGTCATCATTGTCTGTGCATGTGTGAGCCTGGTCTGAAAAACTCCTTTTGACATGTTTTGGTAAGATCAACATTACCAGCAGCAAAATTTACAAAATGAGTATCAGGAGCATGGTAATAGTCCACTGTGAACAAAATATTATGTCATAATACACACAAGCTGGTTTTAGAAAAGGCAGAGGAACCAGAGATCAAATTGCCAACATCTGCTGGATCATCGAAAAAGCAAGAGAGTTCCAGAAAAGCATCTATTTCTGCTTTATTGACTATGCCAAGGCCTTTGACTGTGTGGATCACAAGAAACTGTGGAAAATTCTGAAAGAGATGGGCATACCAGACCACCTGACCTGCCTCTTGAGAAACCTGTATGCAGGTCAGGAAGCAACAGTTAGAACTGGACATGGAAAAGACTGGTTCCAAATAGGAAAAAGGAGTAGGTCAAGGCTGTATATTGTCACCTTGCTTATTTAACCCATATGCAGAGTACATCATGAGAAACGCTGGGCTAGAAGAAGCACAAGCTGGAATCAAGATTGCTGGGAGAAATATCAATAACCTCAGATATGAAGATGACACCACCCTTATGTAAGAAAGTGAAGAACTAAAGAGCCTCTTGATGAAAGTGAAAGAGGAGAGTGAAAAAGTTGGCTTAAAGCCCAACATTTAGAAAGCTAAGATCATGGCATCCGGTCCCATCACTTCATGGCAGATAGATGGGGAAACAGTGAAAATAGTGGCTGACTTTATTTTTCTGGGCTCCAAAATCACTGCAGATGGTGATTGCAGCCGTGAAATTAAGAGACGCTTACTCCTTGGAAGGAAAGTTATGACCAACCTAGACAACATATTGAAAAGCAGAGACATTACTTTGTCAACAAAGTCCATCTAGTCAAGGCTATGGTTTTTCCAGTGGTCATGTATGGATGTGAGAGTTAGATTATAAAGAAGGTTGCGCGCCAAAAATTGATGCTTTTGAACTGTGGTGTTGGAGAAGACTCTTGAGAGTCCCTTGGACTGCAAGGAGATCCAACCAGTCCATCCTAAAGGAGATCAGTCCTGGGTGTTCATTGGAAGGACTGATGCTGAAGCTGAAACTCCAATACTTCGGCCACCTGATGCGAAGAGCTGACTCATTGGAAAAGACCCTGATGCTGGGAAAGATTGGTGGCAGGAGGAGAAGGGGATGATGGAGGATGAGATGGTTGGATGGCATCATCGACTTGATGGGCATGGGTTTGGGTGGACTCCGGGAGTTGGCGATGGACAGGGAGGCCTGGCGGGCTGTGGTTCATGGGATTGCAAAGAGTTGGACACGACTGAACGACTGAACTGAACTGAACTGAACTGAACACACAAAGAGGGAATGTTCTGAAGAAGGTATCCTCAACAGCATCAAATGCCACAGAAGAATCTAGAATTTGAGATATTTACTTTGTCTTTGAAAATAAGGAGATATCTGGTAATTATAGAGAGAACAGTTATAGTCGAAT
>NC_057419.1:124948685-124967667 GCF_019320065.1 Cervus canadensis | reverse complement strand
TCTTCACTTTCTGCCATAAGGGTGGTGTCATCTGCATATCTGAGGTTATTGATATTTCTCCCGGCAATCTTGATTCCAGCTTGTGCTTCTTCCAGCCCAGGGTTTCTCATGATGTACTCTGCATATGGGTTAAATAAACAGGGTGACAATATACAGCCTTGACCTACTCCTTTTCATATTTGGAACCAGTCTGTTGTTCCATGTCCAGTTCTAGCTGTTGCTTCCTGACCTGCATGCAGGTTTCACAAGAGGCAGGTCAGGTGGTCTGGTATTCCCATCTCTTTCAGAATTTTCCACAGTTTCTTGTGATCCACACAGTCAAAGGCTTTGGCATAGTCAATAAAGCAGAAATAGATGCTTTTCTGGAACTCTCTTGCTTTTTCGATGATCCAGCAGATGTTGGCAATTTGATCTCTGGTTCCTCTGCCTTTTCTAAAACCAGCTTGAACATCTGGAAGTTCATGGTTCACGTATTGCTGACTCTTGGCTTGGAGAATTTTTAGCATTACTTTACTAGCGTGTGAGATGAGTGCAATTGTGTGGTAGTCTGAGCATTATTTGGCATTGCCTGCCTTTGGGATTGGAATGAGAACTGACCTTTTCCAGTCCTGTGGCTACTGCTGAGTTTTCCAAATTTGCTGGCATATTGCATGCAGCACTTTCACAGCATCATCTTTTAGGATTTGAAATAGCTCAACTGGAATTCCATCATCTCCATTAGCTTTGTTCGTAGTGATGCTTTCTAAGGCCCACCTGACTTCACATTCCAGGATGTCTGGCTCTAAGTGAGTGATCACACCATCGGGATTATCTGGGTTGTGAAGATCTTTTTTGTACAGTCCTTCTGTGTATTGTTGCCACCTCTTTTTAATATCTTCTGTTTCTGTTAGGTCCATACCATTTCTGTCCTTTATCGAACCCATCTTTGCATGAAATGTTCCCTTGGTGTCTCTAATTTTCTTGAAGAGATCTCTAGCCTTTCCCATTCTGTTTTTTCCCTCTATTTCATTGCATTGATCACTGAGGATGGCTTTCTTATCTCTGCTATTCTTTGGAATTCTGCATTCAAATGGAAATATCTTTCCTTTTCTCCTTTGCTTTTTCCTTCTCTTCTTTTCACAGCTATTTGTAAGGCCTCCTCAGACAACCATTTTTCCTTTTTGCATTTATTTTCCATGGGGATGGTCTTGATCCCTGTCTCCTGTACAATGTCACGAACCTCCGTCCATAGTTCATCAGGCACTCTGTCTATCAGATCTAGTCCCTTAAATATATTTCTCACTTCCACTGTATAGTCATAAGGGATTTGATTTAGGTCATACCTGAAAATACCAGAGAAGAGCTAGCCGGCTGCAGACCGGCCCATCCCCCACTGTAGGCTGGGGGGAGGTGGGCACCAGCCAGAGCCAGAAAGGGGCAAACTCAGCCCCAGAGAGGGCATCCCCTACCAAACTGCAAACAGGCTTCGAGTTTCTAACCAAAGGCTTCCTGAGATTCTGGATGGTTGACATCCGCTGGGAGGGTCGTAGCCAGAGATCAGTTCCCTGGAAGAGACACAAGGCACACCGGACCAGGCGCGCCTGGAAATTGAGGTTGGGACCAGGGAGGGGAGAAGTCGCGCTGCACCTGAAGAGAGTGCACTTGTTAAGCACCTGGTTGCCTGAGTTGCTCGGACAGGGGAATGGCACAAAACGCAGGCCCAACCAAGTCTGCGCCTTTGTGAAGTACCCAAGAACCTGAACCTGAGCAGCTTAGACCTGGGAAGTGCATGCAACTCAGGGCCCGCTCCCTGTAGAGCAACCTGAAGCCTGAGCAGTGTAGACGGGAAAAGCACACACGCCGTGAGCGGGGGCAATCCCAGTGTGGCCGAAACATTGTGAGCACTCCCCACACACGCCAGTGACATTTGTCTGCAGTGCCCCTCCCTCCCCACAGCACAACTGAACAAGCGAACCTAAACAAGAGACCACCTCCGCCCACTTGTGTCAGGGCGGAAATTAGACACTGAAGAGACCTGCAAACAAAAGCCAAATAAACAAAGGGAACCACTTTAGAAGTGACAGGTGTAACAGATTAAAATCCCTGTAGTTAACACTGACTACACTGGAAGGGTGCTATAGATATTGAGAAGTATAAGCTGGAACAAGGAACTATCTGAAACGGAACTGAACTCACATTGCCCGCAACAGCTCCAGAGAAAGTCCTAGATATATTGTCACTATTATTTTTTTTTTAATTTTAATTAAAATTTTTTTCTCTTCTTTTTTTAAGGTCCTCTATTACTCCTTTAATTTTCACTTTTATAACCCACTATTACCTTGCAAAAAAAAAAAAAAAAGACCCTATATTTAAAGTGAACTTCATATATATTACTTATACTTTCTGTGTTTTTTTTTAATATAGTATTTTTAAGAGTCTAACCTCTACTCTAGATTTTTAATCTTTGTTTTTTAGTATTTTACATCAATTTTGTACATTTAAGAATCCAATCGTCAGTACCCATTTTTACTCAGGAGTGTGATTACTGGCTTGATTACTCTCTCCCCCTTTTGTCTCTCCTTTTTCTCCCCCAGGTCACCTCTATTTCCTCCCTCTCCCTTCTCTTCTATTCCCAATTCTGTGAATCTCTGTGGGTGTTCTGGGCTGCAGAGAACACTTAGGGAACAGAGTACTGCCTAGATCTGTCTCTCTCCTCTTGATTCCCCATTTTTTCTCCTCTTGCTCACCTCTATCTCCTTCGTCCCTCTCCTCTCCTTCATTTCACTCTGTGAACCTCTCTGGGTGTCCCTCACAGTGGAGAATCTTTTCACCATTAACCTAGAAGTTTTTTTTATCAGTGCTGTATGGATGGAGAAGTCTTGAGGCTACTGGAAGAATATGACTGAAAACCAGAGGCAGGAGGCTTAAGCACCAAACCTGAGAACACCAGAGAACTCCTGACTCCAGGGAACATTAATTAATAAGAGATCATCCAACCTTACCTACACTGAAACCAACCACCATCCAAGAGCCAACAAGTTCAGAGCAAGACATGCCACGCAAAATCTCCAGCAATGCAAGATCATAGACCTGAGCGTCAATATACAGGCTGCCCAAAGTCACACCAAACCCAATGACACCTCAAAACTCACTACTGGACACTCCATTGCACTCCAGAGGGAAGAAATCCAGTTCCACCCACTAGAACACCGACGGAAGCTTCCCTAACCAGGAAAACTTGACAAGCTAATTGTCCAACCCCACCCACTGGGAGGAACTTCCACAATAAAGACGAACCACAAACTACCAGAATACAGAAAGGCCACCCAAAACACAGTAATCTAAACAAGATAAAAAGGCAGAGAAATACTCAACAGGTAAAGGAACATGAAAAATTCCCACCAAAGCAAACCAAAGAGGAGGAGAGAGGGAATCTACCTGAAAAAGAATTTAGAATAATGATAATAAAAATGATCAAAAATCTTGAAAGCAAAATGGATTTACAGATAAATACCTGGAGACAAGGATTGAGAAGATGCAAGAAATGTTTAACAAGGACCTAGAAGAAATAAAAAAGAATCAATTAATAATGAATAATGCAATAAATGACATAAAAAACACTCTGGAGGGAACCAACAGTAGAATAACGGAGGCAGAAGATAAGATAAGTGAGGTAGAAGATAGAATGGTGGAAATAAATGAAGCACAGAGGGAAAAAAAATCAAAAGAAATGAGACAACCTCAGGGACCTCTGGGACAATGTGAAACGCCCCAACATTCAAATCATGTGAGTCCCAGAAGAAGAAGACAAAAAGAAAGGCCATGAGAAAATACTCGAGCAGATAATAGTTGAAAACCTCCCTAAAATGGGGAAGGAAATAGTCACCAAGTCCAAGAAACCCTGAGACTCCCAAACAGGATAAACCCAAGGCAAAACACCCCAAGACACATATTAATCAAATTAGCAAAGATCAAACACAAAATACAAATATTAATAGCAGCAAGGAACAAACAAAAATAACACCCAAGGAGATTCCCATAAGGATAACAGCTGATCTATCAATAGAAACTCTCCAGGCCAGAAGGGAATGACAGGACATACTTAAAGTCATGAAAGATAATAAGCTACAACCTAGATTACTGTATCCAGCAAGGATCTCATTCAGATATGAAGGAGAATTCAAAAGCTTTACAGACAAGAAAAAGCTGAGAGAATTCAGCACCACCAAACCAGCTCTCCAACAAATGCTAAAGGATCTTCTCTTTACAGGAAACACAGAAAGGGTGTATAAATTCAAACCCAAAACAACAAAGTAAATGGCAACAGGACCATACTTATCAATAATTACCTTAAATGTAAATGGGTCTAATTCCCCAACCAAAAGACTGGCTGAATGGATAAAAAAACAAGACCCCTATAAATGCTGTCTACAAGAGACCCACCTCAAAACAAGGGACACACACAGACTGAAAGTGAAGGGCTAGAAAAAAATATTTCATGCAAACAGAGACCAAAAGAAAGCAGGAGTTGCAATACTCATATCAGATAAAATAGACTTTAGAATAAAGGCTGTGAAGAGGGGCAAAGAAGGACACTACATAATGATCAAAGGATCAATCCAAGAAGAAGATATAACAGTTATATATGCACCCAACATAGGAGCACCACAATATGTAAAGCAAATTCTAACAAGTATGAAAGGGGAAATTAACACTAACACAGTAATAGTTGGAGACTTTAATACCCCCATTCAGACCTATGGATAGATCAACTAAACAGAAAATTAACAATGAAACACAAATTTTAAATGACACAATGGACCAGCTAGACCTAATTGATATCCATAGGACATTTCACCCCAAAACAATCAATTTCACCTTTTTCTCAAGTTCACATGGAACCTTCTCCAGAACAGATCACATCCTGGGCCATAAGTCTAGCCTTGGTAAATTCAAAAAAATTTAAATCATTCCAGTCATCTTTTCTGACCACAATGCAAGTAAGATTAGATCTCAATTACAGGAAAAAAAAAAAACTATTAAAAATTCCAACATCTGGAGGCTAAATAACACGCTTCTAAATAACCAACAAATCATAGAAGAAATTAAAAAGAATCAAAATATGCATAGAAACGAATGAAAATGAAAACACAACAACCAAAAACCTATGGGACACTGTAAAAGCAGTGCTAAGGGGAAGGTTCATATCAATACAGGCTTACCTCAAGAAACAAGAAAAAAGTCAAATAAATAACCTAACTCTACACCTAAAGCAACTTGAGAAGGAAGAAATAAAGAACCCCAGGTTTAGTAGAAGGAAAGAAATCTTAAAAATTAGGGCAGAAATAAATGAAAAAGAAACAAAAAAGACCATAGCAAAAATCAATAAAACCAAAAGCTGGTTCTTTGAGAAGGTAAATAAAATTAACAAACCCTTAGCCAAACTCATCAAGAAACAAAGGGAGAAGTATCAAATCAACAAAATTAGAATTGAAAATGGAGAGATAACAACAGACAACACAGAAATACAAAGGATCATAAGAGACTGCTACCAGCAGCTATAAGCCAATAAAATGGACAACTTGGAAGAAATGGACAAATTCTTAGAAAAGTATAACTTTCCAAAACTGAACCAGGAAGAAATAGAAAATCTTAACAGATCCATCACAAGCATGGAAATTGAAACTGTAATAAAAAATCTTCCAGCAAACAAAAGCCTAGGACCAGATGACTTCACAGCTGAATGCTACCAAAAATTTAGAGAAGAGCTAACACCTATCTTACTCAAACTCTTCCAGAAAATTGCAGAAGAAAGTAAACTGCCAAACTCATTCTATGAGGCCACCATCACCCTAATACCAAAACCTGACAAAGATGCCACAAAAAAGAAAACTAAAGGCCAATATCACTGATGAACATAGATGCAAAAATCCTTAACAAAATTCTAGCAAACAGAATTCAACAACATATTAAAAAGATCATACATCATGACCAAGTGGGCTTTATTCCAGGAACACAAGGGTTCTTTAATATCCACAAATCAATCAATGTAATACTCCACATTAACAAATTGAAAGGTAACACCATATGATTATCTCAATAGATGCAGAAAAAGCCTTTGACAAAATTCAACATCCATTTATGTAAAAAAAAAAAAAAAAAAAATTCACCAGAAAGCAGGCATAGAAGGAACATACCTAAATATAATAAAAGCTATATATGACAAACCCACAGAAAAACTACCCTCAATGGTGAAAAATTGAAAGCATTTCCCCTGAAATCAGGAACAATGCAAGGGTACCCACTCTCACCACTACTATTCAAAATAGTTTTGGAAGTTTTGGCCACAGCAGTCAGAGCAGCAAAAAAAAAAAAAAAAAAAAAAAAAGGAATCCAGATTGGAAAAGAAGACGTGAAACTCACTGTTTGCAGATGACATGATCCTCTACATAGAAAACCCTAAAGACTCCACCAGAAAATTACTAGAGCTAACCAATGAATATAGTAAAGTTTCAGGATATAAAATTAACACACAGCAATCCCTTGCATTCCTATACACTAATAATGAGAAAACAGAAAGAGAATTTAAGGAAACAATACCATTCACCATTGTAACGAAAAGAATAAAATACTTAGGAATATATCTACCTAAAGAAACAAAAGACCTATATATAGAAAACTATAAAACACTGGTGAAAGAAATCAAAGAGGGCACAAATAGATGGAGAAATATACCGTGTTCATTGATTGGAAAAATCAATATAGTGAAAATGAGTATACTACCCAAAGCAATCTATAGATTCAATGCAATCCCTATCAAGCTACCAATGGTATTTTTTCACAGAACTTCAACAAATAATTTCACAATTTGTATGGAAATACAAAAAACTTGGAATAGCCAAAGCAATCTTGAGAAAGAAGAATGGAACTGGAGGAATCGACCTGCCTGACTTGAGTCTCTACTACAAAGCCACAGTCATCAAGACAGTATGGTACTGGCACAGACAGAAATATAGATCAATGGAACAGAGTAGAAAGCCCAGAGATTACTCCACGTACCTATGAACACCTTATATTCGACAAAGGAGGCAAGAATATACAATGGAGAAAAGATAATCTCTTTAATAAGTGGTGCTGGGAAAACTGGTCAACCACTTGTAAAAGAATGAAACTAGAACACTTTCTAACGCCATACACAAAAATAAACTCAAAATGGACTAAAGATCTAAATGTAAGATCAGAAACTACAAAACTCCTAGAGGAGAACTTAGGCAAAACACTGTCTGACATAAATCACAGCAAGATCCTCTATGATCCACCTTCCAGAATATTGGAAATAAAAGCAAAAATTAAAAAAATGGGACCTAATTAAACTTAAAAGCTTTTGCACAACGAAGGAAACAATAAGCAAGGTGAAAAGACAGCCTTCAGAATGGGAGAAAATAATAGCAAATGAAGCAATGGACAAAGGATTAATCTCAAAAATATACAAACAATTCCTGCAGTTCAATTCCAGAAAAATAAACGACCCAATAAAAAAATGGGCCTAAGAACTAAACAGACATTTCTCCAAAGTAGACATACAGATGGCTAACAAACACATGAAAAGGTGCTCAACATCACTCATTATTAGAGAAATGCAAGTCAAAACCACAATGAGGTACCGTTTAACACCAGTCAGAATGGCTGCTATCCAAAAGTCTACAAGCAATAAATGCTGGAGAGGGTGTGGAGAAAAGGGAACCCTCTTACACTGTTGGTGGGAATGCAAACGAGTACAGCCACTATGGAGAACAGTGTGGAGATTCCTTAAAAAACTGGAAATAGAACTGCCATATGACCCAGCAATACCACTCCAGGGCATACTCACTGAGGAAATCAGAACTTAAAGAGACATGTGTACCCCAATGTTCATCACAGCACTGTTTATAATAGCCAGGATATGGAAGCAACCTAGATGCCCATCAGCAGACGAATGGATAAGAAAGCTGTGGTACATATACACAATGAAACATTACTCAGCCATTAAAAAGAATACATTTGAATCAGTTCTAATGAGGTGGATGAAAATGGAGCCCATTATACAGAGTGAAGAAAGCCAGAAAGATAAACACCAATACTGTATACTAACACATATATATGGAATTTAGAAAGATGGCAACGATAACCCTATATGCAAGAAAGAAAAAGAGTCAGAGATGTATAGAACAGTCTTTGGACTCTGTGTGACAAGGTCACGGTGGGATGATCTGAGAGAATAGCATTGAAACATGTATATTATCTATTGTGTAACAGATCGCCAGTCCAGGTTTGATGCATGAGACAAGTGCTCAGGTCTCGTGCACTAGGATTACCCCGAGGGATGGGATGGGGAGGGAGGTGTGAGGGAGGTTCAGGATGGGGAACACATGTAAATCCATGGCTGATTCATATCAATGTATGGCAAAAACCACTACAATATTTTAAAGTAATTAGCCTCCAACTAATATAAATAAATGAAATAAATAAATAAATAAAAATGGCAATTAGTTCATTTGTTGTTGTTTAGACACTAACTCATATCCAAATCTTTTGAGACCCCATGGGCTATAGCCTGCCAGGCTCCTCTGTCCATGGGATTTCCCAGGCAAGAATACTAGACTGGGTTGCCATTTCCTTCTCTAGGGGATCTTTTCAATCTAGGGATCAAACCTGTGGTTCCTGCATTGGCAGGCAAATTCTTTACCACTGAGCTACCAGGGAAGCCCAATTAGTACATATCTATCAATAATTAAATGTAAGTGAATTAAATGTCTCAATCAAAAGGTAAAGGGTGGCTGAACAGATACAGAGAAAAGACTTATTTCTATGTTGCTAACAAGAGACTCACTTTAGGTCTAAAGACACACAGAGATTGTAACTGAGGGGATAGACAAAGTTATTCTATGCAAAGAGAAATGAAAAGAAAGCTTGCATACAAATATTTATGTTAGATAGTTAGAATAGGAAAAAGGAATCCAAAATGGCAGTGGCTAAAAGACACACAAAGAAAGGGGAAAAGCCCACAGAAAGGGAACAAAGGAAAAATCCATGGACAAGAGTGAGAACCTCAGGTGAAACAAACAGGCCCCCTTCCTGGCTAGCCCTAATTTGCATATGGTAGGTTCAGGGGAAGGAAGCAAAACGTATAAAAAGGGGGAGTTAAGTCAGGTTGGGGTCTCTCCTTTGGGGTCAGCCCACCCTCACACCTCAAGTGTGTGCTATCCTTTGTTTACCAAATAAAACTCTGAGCTGTAACTGAACTGTAACACTGGTCTGCCATTTCAAATCTTTGTTGCAGCAAGACAGAGGCAAGAAAATTACACACTCTCCTGACACTTATACCAAGAAAATAGACTTTAAAATAAAGACTATTTCAAGAGACAAAAAAGGATATTACATAAGGATCAAGAGATCAATCCAAAAGAAGATGTAACAGTTATAAATATATATGCACCCAACATAGGAGCACCTAGACACATAAAGCAAACATTAACAAACATAAAGAGAGAAACTGACAGGAAAAAAATAACAATTGGGGATTTTAACACTCCACTTACATCAATGGACAGATAATCCAGACCAAAAATCAGTAAAAAAAAAAAAAAAAAAAAAAACCTGACCTTAAATGATACATTTTACTGGATAGGCCCAATAAATATATATAGAACATTACCTCCAAAGCACCAAAACACACATTCTTTTCAAGTGCACATGGAACATTCTCCAGGGTAGATCCCATGATAGGCTACAAAGCAAACTTCAGTAAACTGAAGAAGCTTTAAATCACAGCAACATCACATCACAACACTATGAGATTAGAAAACTGTAAGACAAAAACTAAAAAAAAAATCAGAAACACATGGAGGCTAAACAATTTGCTGCTAAAAAAAAAAATGGGTCTGTGAAGAAATCAAAGAGATCAAAAAATATCTAGAGGCAAATGAAAATAAAAATGCAATGATCCAAAATCTATGTGATGAAACAAAAGCAGTTCAAGAAGGAAAATCTGTAATAATACAAGCCTGCTTCAGGAAATCAGAAAATCTCAAATACACAACAAAATCTTACTCCTAAAGTAACTAGAAATAGAAAAAAACCCAAAGTCAGAAGGAAAGAAATCATAAAGATCAGAGCAGAAATAAATAAAATAGAAACTAGAAAAACAATAGAAAAGATGAATGATACTAAGAGCTGGTTCTTCAAAAAGATAACAAAAATTTATGAACCTTTAGCCAGACTCACCAAGAAAGAAAATAAAAGAGGAATCAAATTTATAAAATCAGAAATGAAAAATGAGACATCACAGAACTACAAAAGATCAAAAAAGATTACCATAATTATACACCAATAAAATGGACAACTTAGAAGAAATAGACATATTCCTAGAAATGTTAAAACCTTCCAAGGCTGAATCAGAAAGAAATATAAAATATGAACAGAAAAATTTTGAGTAATGAAATTGAATCAGTAATAAAACAAAATTTCTAAAACAGATGGTGACAAAGGGGGATTCTATCATACATTTAGAAAAAAGTTAACATCTATCCTTCTCGAAATATTACAAAAAATTAAAGAACAAGGAATGTTTCCAAGTTAATTCTAAAAGATATGCATCATCCTACTGCCAAAACCAGAAAAGATATCACACACAAAAAAGGAATTTACACACCAATAGTACTGATGAACATAGATACAAAAATTCTTAACAAAATATTAACAAGCTGAATTCAACAATACATTAAAAAATAACACACCATGACCAGGACTTCCCAGGTGGCACTAGTGGTAAAGAACCTGCCTGCCAATGCAAGAAACATAAGAGATGTAGGTTCAATTCCTGTGTCAGGAAGATACCCTGGGGGAGGGCATGGCAACCCACTCCAGTATTCTTGCCTGTAGAATCCCATGGACAGAGGAGCTTGGCAGATTATGGTTCATAGGGTCACAGAGAGTTGGACAGGACTGAAGCAACTTAACATGCACACACACCATGATCAAATGAGATTTATCCCCAGGATGCAGGGATGGTTCCATATTCAATCATGTTACACACCACATTAACAAATTGAAGAATAAAAATTATATTTTTTGATCCTCTCAATAGATGCAGAAAGAGCTTTTGATAAAATCCAACATCCATTTATAAAAACTATCTAGAAAGTGAGTATAGAGAGAACATAAGTCAACATAATAAAGGCCATATATGGCAAACCCACAGGTAACATCATGCTCAGTGATCAAAAGCTGAAAGAATTTCCTCTAAGATCAGAAACAAAGACAACGGTGCCCACTCTCACCACTTCTATTCAGTATAGTATCGGAATTACTAGCTACAGCAATCAGATAAGAAAAAGAAATAAAAGGAATCCAAATTGGAAAGGAAGAAATAAAACTGGCATTGTTGGAAGATGAAATGATACCATATGTGGAAACTCCTAAAGATGACACTAAAAACTACTAGAACTCATCAATAAATTTGGTAAATTTGTGGGATAAAAAATTAATATACAGAAATCTATTGCATTTCTATACATCAATAACAGCCTATCAGAAAGAGAAAGTAAGGAAACGATCCCACTTATAATAGCATAAAAAAGAATAAAATACTTCACAATAAGTCTAACTAAGGAGGTAAAAGACCTGTACTTGGAAAGCTATAAGACACTGATGAAAGAAATTATAGATGATACAAACAGATGTAAAGATATACTGCATTTATGAATTGGAAGAATTAATATTATTAAAATGACCATACTACTCGAGTCAATCTACAGATTTGGTATAATCCATATCAAATACCAAAGGGCATTTTCCCCAGAATTAGAGCAAATAAATTTAAAATTTGTATGGAAACACAAAAGACCCAGAATAGCCAAAACCATCTTGAGAAAGAAGAAAAAGCCAATGGTATTATGCTGCCTGATTTCTAACTACATTACTATTTACAATAATGAAAGCAGTATGGTAGTGGCTCAGAAAACAGACACTTGAATCAATGGGAGAGAATAGAGAGCCTAGAAATGAATCCACAGTTATATGGTCAACTTATCTATGATAGAGGAAGAAAGAATATATGGAGAAAAGACATCTTCTTCAATAAATGGTGTTGGTAAAACTGGACAGCTACATGTAAAAGAATGAAACTTAACTACTTTCACAAACCATGTATAAAAATAAACTCAAAAAATATCAAAAACTTAAATGTAAGATCTGAAACCATCAAACTCCAGGAAGAAAATGTAGACAGTGTGCTTATTGGTCTTAGCAATATTTTTTGAATAAGTCTCCTCAGGCAAGGTCATTAAAGAAAAACAAATGCAACTACATCAAATTAAAAAGCTTTTGGATAACAAAAGAAACTATCAATAAAATGAAAAGGCTGCCTACTTCATGGGAGAAGATAAATGATGCAGCTAATAAGGGGTTATCTCCAAAATACACAAAGAACTCGTACAAATAAAAAATAAACAACCAATTTAAAAAATTGGTGACAACCTAAGCAGATATTTTTCCAAAGAAGATATACAGATGGCTAAGTGGCACATGAAAAGATCCTCAACATCACCAGTCATCAGGGAAGTACAAATCAAAACCACAATGAGATATCACTTCACACCTGTCAGAATGGCTATTATAAAAATGGCAACAAAAAAAAGCGAGGAGGAGCCAAGATGGCGGAGGAGTAGGACGGGGAGACCACTTTCTCTCCTACAAATTCATCAAAAGAATAACTGAATGCAGAGCAAACCTCACAAAACAACTTCTGATCGCTAGCTGAGGTCATCAGGCGCCCAGAAAAGCAGACCATTGTCTTCGAAAGGAGGTAGGACAAAATATAAAAGATAAAAAGTGAGACAAAAGAGCTAAGGACGGAGACCCGTCCCGGGAAGGGAGTCTTAGGCGGCCTTGCTTGGGCTAGGGTCCGGGCCTGAGTGCCCTTAGGACAATCGGAGGGAGCTTCTGTGAGGTGCCAACTTGAACTGTGGGAGACCAAAAGAGAGAAAATTAACCGGCCGGAACACACTGCCGGCCGTTCGCAGAACAAAGGGACGGAGAAAGTCCCAAGAAGAGGTCTCAGGCTGCGGACCCGCCCAGCCCCGCCGGAGGCAGGAGGCAGGGGGGAGGGGAAGGTCGCGGCGAGACACAGGGCGCAGGCACCCGACCGGCGCGGGCGGGGACTGGGGCTGGGGACGCAGAGGGCGGAAGGCGCGCGCACCCGACTGGCGCCAGCGGAAACTGAGACTGGGTCCGCGGAAGGGAGTGAGTGCGCCACACCTGGGGATAGTGCGCCCATCAAGCCCCTCGCTGCCTGGACCGCTCTGACGGGGAAGGCACAGAGAGCAGGCGCAGCTTTTCCTTCCGCGCTTTTGTGTAACACCCGAGGGCTGGAACCTAGCGCAGCGCGGGGCGTGCTCCATATAGAACAGCCGGGAGCCTGAGCAGCGCAGACGGAGAAAGCAGCGTCAGCCCCTCCCGGCAGCGCCAGCCCCTCCCCGCAGCGTCAGCCCCGCCCCGCAGCGCCAGCCCATCCCCGCAGCGTCAGCCCCTCCCAGCAGCGCAACGGAACTAGCTACCTGAATAACAGTCCACCTCCGCCCGCCTGTGTCAGGGCGGAAATGAGGCTCTGGAGAGACCGGCAAACAGAAGCCAAATAAACAAAGGGAACCGCTTCAGAAGGGACTGGTGCAACAGATTAAAATCCCTGTAGAAAACACCGACTTCACCGGAAGGGCCCTGTAGATATCGAGAAGTGTAAGCTGGAACGAGGAGCTATCTGAAACTGAGCCGAACCCACACTGACCGCAGCAGCTCCAGAGAAACTCCTAGATATATTTTTACTTTTTTTTTCTAAGTAAGGAAAAAAAAAAATTTTTTTTTCTTTTTATATTTTTTCTTTTGTATTTTTTCTCTTTTATTTTCCTTTAAAATTCCCTATTACTCCCCCATTACTCCTTAACTTTCATTTACATAGATTTTTACGATTTTTTTAATTAGGGGAAAAAATTTTTTTTTTCTTTCTTTTTTTTTTGTTTTTTTTTCTTTTTTTTCTTTTTCTTTTTTCTCTTTTTTCTTCTTTTTTTTCCTTTCCGTTTTCTCTTTTATTTTCTATTTTTCTTTTTCTCTTATTTCTTTTAAAGTCCTCTAGTACTCCTCTACTACTCTTCATTTTCATTTTCACTACAATATAACCTTACCAAAAAAAAAAAAAAGAGAAGCCCTATCTTTAAACCGAAGATTATTCTCTCCCAATCTTGACTCTCTGTTTTCTACCTCAGAACACCTCTATTTCCTCCTTTCCCCTTCTCTTCCCAATCCAATTCTGTGAATCCTTGTAGGTGTCTGAGATACGGAGAACACTCTGGGAACAGACAGCTGCGTAGATCTGTCTCTCTCCTCTTGAGTCCCCCTTTTTCTCCTCCTGCTCATCTCTATCTCCCTCCTCCCTTTTCTCCTGTTCATGTAACTCTGTGAACCTCTCTGGGTGTCCCTAACAGGGGAGAATCTTTTCGCCATTAACCTAGAAGTTTTATTATCAGTGCTGTATAGTTGGAGAAGTCCTGAGACTACAGGAAGAATAAAACTGAAATCCAGAGGCAGGAAACTTAAGCCCAAAACCTGAGAACACCAGAAAACTCCTGACTACATGGAACTTTAAGCAATAAGTGACCGTCCAAAAGCCTCCATACCTACACTGAAACCAACCACCAACCAAGAGCCAATAAGTTTTAGAGCAAGACATACCACGCAAATTCTCCAGCAACACAGGAACATAGCCCCGAATGTCAACATACAGGCTGCCCAAGGTCACACCTAACACATAGACCCATCTCAAAACTCATTACTGGGCACTCCATTGCTCTCCAAAAAGAAGAAATCAAGTTCCACGCACCAGTACACTGACGCAAGCTTCCCTAACCAGGAAACCTTGACAAGCCAATCGTCTAACCCCACCCACTGGGTAAATCCTCCACAATAAAAAGGAACCACAGACCTCCGGAATACAGAAAGTCCACTCCAGACACAGCAATCTAAAAAAGATGAAAAGGCAAAGAAATACCGAACAGGTAAAGGAACATGAAAAATGCCCACCAAGTCAAACAAAAGAGGAGGAGATAGGGAATCTACCTGAAAAAGAATTTAGAATAATGATAATAAAAATGATCCAAAATCTTGAAAACAAAATGGAGTTACAGATGAATAGCCTGGAGACAAAGATTGAAAAGATACAAGAAATGTTTAATAAAGACCTAGAAGAAATAAAAAAGAGTCAATTAAAAATGAACAATGCAATGAATGAGATCAAAAACACTTTGGAGGGAACCAAGAGTAGAATAACGGAGGCAGGAAGATAGGATAAGTGAGGTAGAAGATAAAATGGTGGAAATAGATGAAGCAGAGAGGAAAAAAGAAAAAAGGATCAAAAGAAATGAGGACAACCTCAGGGACCTCTGGGACACTGTGAAACGCCCCAACATTCGAATCATAGGAGTTCCAGAAGAAGAAGACAAAAAGAAAGGCCATGAGAAAATACTCGAGGAGATAATAGCTGAAAACTTCCCTAAAATGGGGAAGGAAATAGCCACTCAAGTCCAAGAAACCCAGAGAGTCCCAAACAGGATAAACCCAAGGCGAAACACCCCAAGACACATATTAATCAAACTAACAAAGATCAAACACAAAGAACAAATATTAAAAGCAGCAAGGGAAAAACAACAATAACACACAAAGGGATTCCCATAAGGATAACAGCTGACCTATCAATAGAAACCCTCCAGGCCAGAAGGGAATGGCAGGATGTCCTGAAAGTAATGAAAGAGAATAACCTACAACCTAGATTACTGTATCCAGCAAGGATCTCATTCAGATATGAAGGAGAACTCAAAAGCTTTACAGATAAGCAAAAGCTGAGAGAATTCAGCACCACCAAACCAGCTCTTCAACAAATGCTAAAGGATCTTCTCTAGACAGGAAATGCAGAAAGGTTGTATAAACGTGAACCCAAAACAACAAAGTAAATGGCAACGGGACCACACCTATCAATAATTACCTTAAATGTAAATGGGTTGAATGCCCCAACCAAAAGACAAAGATTGGCTGAATGGATACAAAAACAAGACCCCTATATATGCTGTCTACAAGAGACCCACCTCAAAACAAGAGACACATACAGACTAAAAGTGAAGGGCAGGAAAAAAATATTTCATGCAAACGGAGACCAAAAGAAAGCAGGAGTCGCAATACTCATATCAGATAAAATAGACTTTCAAATAAAAGCTGTGAAAAGAGACAAAGAAGGACACTACATAATGATCAAAGGATCAATCCAAGAAGAAGATATAACAATTATAAATATATATGCACCCAACATAGGAACACCGCAATATGTACGGCAAACAACTTAATGAGTATGAAAGAGGAAATTAATAGTAACACAATAATAGTGGGAGACTTTAATACCCCACTCACAACTATGGATAGATCAACTAAACAGAAAATTAACAAGGAAACACAAACTTTAAATGACACAATGGACCAGCTAGACCTAATTGATATCTATAGGACATTTCACCCCAAAACAATCAACTTCACCTTTTTCTCAAGTGCACACGGAACATTCTCCAGAATAGATCACATCCTGGGCAATAAATCTAGTCTTGGAAAATTCAAAAAAATTGAAATCATTCCAGTCATCTTTTCTGACCACAGTGCAGTAAGATTAGATCTTAATTACAGGAAAAAAATTGTTAAAAATTCAAACACCTGGAGGCTAAATAACACGCTTCTGAATAACCAACAAATCATAGAAGAAATCAAAAAAGAAATCAAAATATGTATAGAAATGAATGAAAATGAAAACACAACAACCCAAAACCTATGGGAAACTGTAAAAGCAGTGCTAAGGGGAAGGTTCATAGCATTACAGGCTTACATCAAGAAACAAGAAAAAAGCCAAATAAATAACCTAACTCTACACCTAAAGCAATTAGAGAAGGAAGAAATGAAGAACCCCAGGGTTAGCAAAAGGAAAGAAATCTTAAAAATTAAGGCAGAAATAAATGCAATAGAAACTAAAGAGACCATAGCAAAAATCAACAAAGCTAAAAGCTGGTTTTTTGAAAAAATAAACAAAATTGACAAACCATTAGCAAGACTCATTAAGAAACAAAGAGAGAAGAACCAAATTAACAAAATTAGAAATGAAAATGGAGAGATCACAAACAGAACAACACTGAAAATACAAAGTGATCATAAAGGAGACGTACCAGCAGCTCTATGCCAATAAAATGGACAACTGGATGAAATGGACAAATTCTTAGAAAAGTATAACTTTCCAAAACTGAACCAGGAAGAAATAGAAGATCTTAACAGACCATCACAGGCAAGGAAATCGAAACTGTAATCAAAAATCTTCCAGCAAACAAAAGCCCAGGACCAGATGGCTTCACAGCTGATTTCTACCAAAAATTTAGAGAAGAGCTAACACCTACCTTACTCAAACTCTGCCAGAAAATTGCAGAAGAAGGTAAACTTCCAAACTCCATTCTATTCTATGAGGCCCACCATCACCCTAATTCCAAACCTGACAAAGATCCACAACACAAAAGAAATACAGGCAATATCACTGAAATGACATAGATGCCAAAAAATCCTTAACAAAAATTCTAGCAAACGGAATCCAACAACATATTAAAAAAATCATACACCACGACCAAGTGGGCTTTATCCCAGGAATGCAAGGATTCTTCAATATCCGCAAATCAATCAATGTAATACACCACATTAACAAATTGAAAGATAAAAACCATATGATTATCTCAATAGATGCAGAGAAAGCCTTTGACAAAATTCAACACTCATTTATGATTAAGACTCTCCAAAAAGCAGGAATAGAAGGAACATACCTCAACATAATAAAAGCTATATATGACAAACCCACAGCAAGCATCACCCTCAATGGTGAAAAATTGAAAGCATTTCTCCTGAAATCAGGAACAAGACAAGGGTGCCCACTCTCACCACTACTATTCAACATAGTGTTGGAAGTTTTGGCCACAGCAATCAGAGCAGAAAAAGAAGTCAAAGGAATCCAGATAGGAAAAGAAGAAGTGAAACTCTCACTGTTTGCAGATGACATGATCCTCTATATAGAAAACCCTAAAGACTCTACCAGAAAATTACTAGAACTAATCAACGAATATAGTAAAGTTGCAGGATATAAAATTAACACACAGAAATCCCTTGCATTCCTATATACTAACAATGAAAAAAAGAAAGAGAAATTAAGGAAACAATACCATTCACCATTGCAACAAAAAGAATAAAATACTTAGGAGTATATCTACCTAAAGAAACAAAAGACCTATACATAGAAAAATATAAAACACTGATGAAAGAAATCAAAGAGGACACAAACAGATGGAGAAACATACCGTGTTCATGGATTGGAAGAAATCAATATTGTCAAAATGGCTATTCTACCCAAAGCAATCTATAGATTCAATGCAATCCCTATCAAGCTACCAACGGTATTTTTCACAGAACTAGACCAAAGAATTTCACACTTTGTATGGAAATACAAAAAACCTCGAATAGCCAAAGTAATCTTGAGAAAGAAGAATGGAACTGGAGGAATCAACCTGCCTGACTTCAGACTCTACTACAAAGCCACAGTCATCAAGACAGTATGGTACTGGCACCAAAAGGACAAACTATAGAACCTATGGGACAGAATAAGAAAGCCAGAGATAATCCACGGACCTATGGACACCTTATCTTCGACAAGGAGGCAAGGATATACAGTGGAAAAAAGACAACCTCTTTAACAAGTGGTGCTGGGAAAACTGGTCAACCACTTGTAAAAGAATGAAACTAGAACACTTTCTAACACCATACACAAAAATAAACTCAAAATGGATTAAAGATCTAAATGTAAGACCAGAAACTATAAAACTCTAGAGGAGAACATAGGCAAAACACTCTC
>NC_057419.1:124886755-124946987 GCF_019320065.1 Cervus canadensis | reverse complement strand
TAGCCTCCAACTAATAAAAAAATTAAAAAAAAAATAAAATAAATGAGGAAAGATTCCAGAAGCAAAAAAAAAAAAAAAATGGCAACAAATAATCACTGTTGGTGAGAATGTGGAGAAAAGGGAACAATTGTGCACTCTTGGTGGGATGTAAATTGGTGAAGCCACTATGAAAAACAGTATGGAGATTCCTTAAAAAAAAAAATAGAACCACTGTAAAATTCAGTAATTTTACTCCTTGGTATTTATTTAAAGAAAGCAAAAATACTAATTTGAAAAGATTTATGCATCTCATGTTCATGGCAGTGTTGTATATAATAGCCAAGATGATGGAAGCAACCCAGGTGCTCATTAATATATGAATGGATAAAGAAGATGTGGTATATGTATATACACAGAGAATGGGCCATTACTCAGCCATAAATTAAAAAAATGAAATCTTGCCATTTTCAACAACATGGATGGATCTAGGGGGTATTATGCTAAGTGAAAAAAGTCATATAAAGTCAAACACCATATGATTTCACTTATATGTGGATAAAAAAGCAAAATGAACAAATGTAACAAAACTGAAACAGAGTCACACACACGAGACCAAACAGGATTTTTCCAGAGAGGAGGGGTGTAGGGAAGGGGAGTATTAGTGAGGGAGATTAGGTACAGAGTTCTAGTTAAAAAAAATAAATGAGTTATGGGTATAAAAATGTAGAGTACAGGATATATAGTCAATAATTGGGTAATGTCTCTGTATGGTGACATACTGTAACTAGACTTCTCACAGTGATGAATTTGAAATGCATAGAAATATTGAGACACTATGTTGTGTACCAGGAACTAACATAGTGTTGTAGGTCAATTACATTTCAAAAACAAACTCGTAGAAAAAGAGATCAGATTTGTGGATACCAGATGTGGGAGTTGGAAGGAGGGGGAATTGAATCAAGGTAGTTTTAAAAGTTACAAACTTCCAGTTGTAAGTCTAATAATAGTGGAATAGTTTATAGAATACTAGCTCTTCTGCTGACCACAGTCATAAATCTGAACAAAATTTTAAAAACCCAACATTTGAAGATACTTGATAGTGAATAAAAAGCAGGTAGAAACTACAGGGCACTGTGCAATCAGAAAAAGGACAAGCTACAGGCAGGAGGGGTCTTAAAATTTCTGTTCCTTCACATTCTTTTATTGGTGATTCTCCAAAGAACTCATGGAGCAAGCAACATTTGAGAGGTTGAAAATATTTAACAGAGATCCCAATAGTTTTCTATTGCAGAAAAAATAGAGTTGGGAGTTTGCATCCCACCAACTTCTACTTTTCATCTATACTCAGATGGAGCATGCCTTAGGAAAAAAGTCAAATTTTTAAGATTGAAGGATTTACCTTAGGAATAAAAGCAAACCTGGAACCCAACATAAAAAAGCAAAACTGAAGCCTCCATAAGAATATGTTTATAAAATTACTAAATATACAGACAAATGTGACCCACAGTCAAGAATAAAATAAATTAATAGAAATAGATCCATACATGAATAAGATATTGAAATTAACAGTCTTTAACTATGATAACTAAATAATATTAAATAATCTACTAAAAAATAAACACATGATTATAGATGTGGGAATTTCAGGATAGATGTGGAAACTAAAGAAAAGAGGAAATTCTATAAAACTGAAAATATTCATTATTTAAAATAATAAAAAAAAATCATTGTATGGCATCAATAAAGGGCTTCCCTGGTGTCTCATCTATTGGCCATGAATTGATGGGACCAGATGCCATGATCTTAGTTTTCTGAATGTTGAGTTTTAAGCCAACTTTTTCACTCTTCTCTTTCACTTTCATCAAGAGGCTCTTTAGTTCTTCACTTTCTGCCATAAGGCTGGTGTAATCTGCATATCTGAGGTTATTGATATTTCTCCTGGCAATCTTAATTCCAGCTTGTGCTTCATCCAGCCCAGTTTTTCTCATGATGCACTGTGCATATAAGTTAAATAAGCAGGGTGACAATATACAGCCTTGACCTACTTCTTTCCTTATCTGGAACTAGTCTGTTGTTCCATGTTCAGTTCTAACTGTTGCTTCCTGACTTGCATACATATTTCTCAAGAGGCAGGTCAGGTGGTATGGTATGCTCATCTCTTTAAGAATTTTCCACATTTAGTTGTGATCCACACAGTAAAAGGCTTGACATAGTCAATAAAGCAGAAGTAGATGTTTTTCTGGAAATCTCTTGCTTTTTCGATGATCCAACGGATGTTGGCAATTTGATCTCTGGTTCCTCTGCCTTTTTAAAAACCAGCTTAAACATCTGGAAGTTCACAGTCCACATACTGTTGAAGCCTGGCTTGGAGAATTTTGAGCATTACTTCACTAGTGTGTGAGATGAGTACAATTGTGTGGTAGTTTGAACATTCTTTGTCATTGCTTTTCTTTGGGATTGGAATGAAAACTGACTTTTTTCCAGTCCTGTGGCCACTGCTGAGCTTTCCAAATTTGCTGGCATATTGAGTGTAGCACTTTCACAGCATTATCTTTTAGGATTTGAAATAGCTCAACTGGAATTCCATTATCTCCACTAGCTTTCTTTGTAGTTGTGCTTCCTAAGGCCCACCTAACTTCACAATCGGGATGTCTGGCTCTAGGTGATTGATCACACCATCATGATTATCTGGGTCTTGAAGATCTTTTTTGTGTAGTTCTGTGTATTCTTGCCACCTCTTCTTAATATTTTCTGCTTCTGTTAGGCCCATACCATTTCTGTCCTTTATTGTGCCCATCTTTGCAGAAATCACTGCAGATGGTGACTGCAGCCATGAAATTAAAAGATGCTTACTCCTTGGAAGAAAAGCTATGATAAACATAGACAGTATATTAAAAAGCAGAGACATTACTTTGCCAATAAAGGCCCATCTAGTCAAAGCTATGGTTCTTTCAGTAGTCATATATGGATGTGAGAGTTGGAATATAAAGAAAGCTGAGCATCAAAGAATTGATGCTTTTGAATTGTGGTGTTGGAGAAGACTCTTGAGAGTCCCTTGGACTGCAAGGAGATCCAACCAGTCCATCCTAAACGATATCAGTTCTGAATATTCATTGGAAAGACTGATGCTAAAGCTGAAACTCCAATAATTTGGCTACCTGATGCGAAGAACTGACTCATTTGATAAGACCCTGATGCTGGCAAAGGTTGAAGGCAGGAGGAGAAGGGGACGACAGAGGATGAGATGGTTGGATGGCATCTCCGACTCAATGGACATGAGTTTGAGTAAACTCCGGGAGTTGGTGATGGACAGGGAGGCCCTGTGTGCTGCAGTCCTTGGGGTCGCAAAGAGTTGGACACGACTGAGTGACTGAACTGAACTGAACTGGTGGCTCAGATTGTAAAAAATCTGCCAGCAATGCAGGAGACCCAGGTTAAATCCCTGGGTTGGGAAGATCCCCTGGAGAAAGAAATGGCATCAATAGAAGTAATGACCAATTAACTTGAAGACAGTCAATATATAGCATTCACATTTAATCAAAATGATGAAATAAATTATTTTAAATTCAACTTTTTTGTTTGTTTGTTTTAGCTATGACAGCATTCTTGGCATCAGACATACCACTCTTACAAAAACAATGATAAAATTGGGCAGAATATATGAGACAATTTTTTTTTCAGGCATTTGGCAACAGTTAGTGTATAATTTTGCTTTTTAAGTTAAGGGAAACACATGAGCTAAATCCTTTATATACCATACCCCTCTCTTTCTGGAGACAGTTTCTTGACTCTGACATAGAGAAGTGGAGCCCAAAAAGGGAGTGACTCTCCTGCTGAACTAAGAGGCAGAATCAGAGTTCAGGGCTGCTAAACATCTGAGACTTCCTGGGAAGGGTATAAGAGAAGAAGGAACCATGCAGAAGAGGAGATCAAGAACTATTTGTGAGCATACCTTCCAGGAACCTGATTGAGGACTAGGTTGCACATCCACAGATGAGACTCCATAATGCCTAGCAGAAAGTGGTAGTTATGGGGACAAGAACAGAA
This sequence comes from Cervus canadensis, assembly GCF_019320065.1. Classification (NCBI taxonomy): domain Eukaryota; kingdom Metazoa; phylum Chordata; class Mammalia; order Artiodactyla; family Cervidae; genus Cervus; species Cervus canadensis. The sequence continues at coordinate 124,942,961 of NC_057419.1, read as the reverse complement.
CAAAGATACTAGAAGTTATATAGTCATAGAAGTTAGAATCTGGCCCACTCAGAAGGAAGAGACTACATTAACACATCATTTACATCTTGAGAAGTCAGTTGAAACAAAAGAATAACCACGGCTTTAAAGATGCACCATAATAAAGCCTAAAACTGAACTTCAGCAGGATCGAGAGGAACAGACAATAAATTAATAGTATGCCAGCCCCAAGTTGAACACTCTTTAAAAGAAACAATATATTCCACATTCTTTGCAATGTATCATTTACACTGCTCTGCATAAAATTACAAAAAAAAAAATAGATAAGCTAAGAAATAGGAAATTACTCTATTAATCACACAAAAAAAGTAGTCAATGAAAAAAAGACTCTATGGACCACCTAATGTTGGGTAAGAAATCAGATAAGGAATTGATAGCAAATGTTATTAAGAGGTTTGCAGACTTAAAGGCAAATGTGGTCCCAGTGAAAAATAAACTGGACAAGTTTAACAGATAAGTGGAGATGGCAGAAGAAAGGAATCATGAACTTGGAGATATTTACACAAATTAATTAGAAGAACAAATAGAAAAAAATTTAAAAATAGGGTTTCTGTGACTTGTGGGACAATGTAAAACACTAAATCTCTGGTGGCTCAGACAGTAAAGAAGCTGCCTGCAATGGGGGAGACCCTGGTTCGATCCCTGGGTCAGGAAGATCCCCCGGAGAAGTGAGTGGCTACCCATTCCAGTATTCTTGCCTGGAGAACTCCATGGACAGAGGAACCTGGTGAGCTAGAGTCCACAGGGTCGCAAAGAGTCAGACATGACTGAGCAACTAACTGATACTAAGTTAACACACATGTAATCGGAGTCTCAGAAGAAGTGGATAAATAATGGGACAGGCAAAAATTTGAAGAAATAATGGTAAAAACATCTCAAATTTGGTGCAAAGTTTAAACTATAGGTTTATGAAGCTCAACAAATCTTTAGTAGAATAAACCCAAAGGAAATAAAACGTGTAGTTGGAGTCTCAGAAGAAGCAGATAAATAATGGGACAGGCAAAAATTTGAAGAAATAATGGTAAAAACTTCTCAAATTTGGTGAAAAGTATTAAACTATAGATCTATGAAGCTCAACAAATCTTTAGTTAGAATAAACCCAAAGGAAATAAAACATACTTACAAACAATATAAATAAAAAATCTAAAAGATAGCCAGAGAAAAATGACACATTTCATAGAGAGGATTAATATAGAAATATCCAAGAACTTTCACAGAGATTCCATGGAGAACAGAAGACAATGAAACTTTCTTTTAAGAGAATAAATATAAGCAAAACACTCACACCCATCAACCCAGAATTTTATATTCAGTGAACAGATCCTTCAAAAATAAGGGTAAAATTAAGATGTTTTTCAGATAAACTAAAAGTTGGAATAATTTGTTTCTAATAGATTTTCATTAAAGGAATGTCTTTAGAGGTTGATGGAGGGGATACCATGTGGAAATTCAGATATGTAAAAGTAAAGAGGAGCATGTGAAATGGTAAATATGTAACTAAATATGAAAGACTACTTTTTGTTTTATCCTAATTTCTTAGAATGTATAAATGAAGCTTGGAAACAAAAATAATTTAAATTCAAGGTTATGTCAATACTATATGTAGAAACAGCATATATGAAAAAAAGAGCAAAAAGAAAAGACTTGGTGGATGAAATTGTACTATTTTAAGTTTTTTACATTTTACATTTCTTCTATAATAATAAGATCAGAACACCTAAATATATTAAGCAAATACTAACACATGGAAGTGGGAAATAGCAATACAATAATAGTAGGAGGCTTCAATACTGCATTTTCAGTTATGGATATATCATCAGAAAATCAACAAGGAAATGCTAGACTTGAACAATATATTAGGCCAAATGAACCTAACAGGCATTTATAGAACATCCTATCCAATAGCAACAGAATGTACATTTTTCTCAAGCACACATGGAACATTCTCCAAGATATGTCATATGATAGGTCACAAAATAAGTCTTAGCAAATTTAAAAAGATTAAAATCATACCAAGTATCATTTCTGAGAACAATGCTATGAAACTAGAAAAAAGGAAAGCTGGACGATCTACAAATAAGTAGAAACTGAACAACATAATTTGGAACCACCAATGGGTCAAAGTAGAAATCAAAAGGAGAATTTAAAAAAATCTAAAAAAAAAAAAAAAATGGAAACACAATATACCAAAATTTATGGGACACTGCAAAAGCAGTTCTGAGACGGAAATTTATAGCAATAAATGTGTATATTAAGAAAATAGAAAGATCTTAAATAAATAATCTAAATAGATACCTCAAGAAACTAGAAAAAATAGGAACAAATTAAGGCCAAAGTTAACAGGAGGAAGGAAATAACAAAGATCAGAATTGAAGTAAATGAAATTGATAACCAGAAAAACAATATAAAAGATCAACCAAACAAACATCTGTTTTTTCAAAAGGTAAACAAAACTGACGAACTGTTAGACAAACTAAGAAAAAGGAGAGAAAACTCAAATAAATAAAATCAGAAATAAAAAAGGAGACATTAAACCTGATACCATGGAAATATATAGGCTTATGAAGCTATCATTACAATTATATGCCAAAAAATTGGATAACTTAGAAGAAATATAGTGTTAGAAACATACAATCTAGCTAGGTGAACTCAGGAAGAAATAGAAACTTAAACAGATAATAAAAAGTAAGTAGACAGAACCAGTAATCAAAACCTGTCAACATAGAGAAGTCCAGGAACAGGTGGCTTCACTGTGAATTCTACAAAACATTCAAAAGATAATGAATACCAATCCTTCTCACACTCTTTTAAAAAATTGAAGAGGAGGGAACACTTCCAAACTCATGTCACAAGGACAACATCACCCTGATACTGAAGCCAATAATGAGACTACAAAGAGAGAAACTATAGACCAATATCTCTGATGAATATAGATGCAAAAATCATTAACAAAATATTAGCAAACTGAAGACAACAATTTAAAAAGATAATATATCATGACAAAGTGGGACTAGGATGTAGGATTGTAGATAAAAGCAAGTCAATAAATGTGATATGCCATATTGATAAAGTGAAAGATAAAAATCACATGATCATCTCAATAGATACAGAAAAAGCATTTGACAAATTACAATCTTTCATGATTAAAACCTTCAACAAATTGTATCTGGGCATACACACTGAGGAAACCAGATCTGAAAGAGACACATGCACCCCAATGTTCATCGCAGCACTGTTTATAATAGCCAGGACATGGAAGCAACTTAGATGCCCATCAGCAGATGAATGGATAAGGAAGCTGTGGTACATATACACCATGGAATATTACTCAGCCATTAAAAAGAATTCATTTGAACCAGTCCTAATGAGATGGATGAAGCTGGAGCCCATTATACAGAGTGAAGTAAGCCAGAAAGATAAAGAACATTACAGCATACTAACACATATATATGGAATTTAGAAAGATGGTAACGATAGCCCTATATGCAAAACAGAAAAAGAGACACAGAAATACAGAGCAGACTTTTGAACTCTGTGGGAGAAGGTGAGGGTGGGATGTTTCAAAAGAACAGCATGTATACTATCTATAGTGAAACAGATCACCAGCCCAGGTGGGATGCATGAGACAGGTGCTCCGGCCTGGTGCACTGGGAAGGCCCAGAGGAGTCGGGTGGAGAGGGAGATGGGAGGGGGGATCGGGATGGGGAATAAGTGTAAATCTATGGCTGATTCATATCAATGTATGACAAAACCCACTGAAATGTTGTGAAGTAATTAGCCTCCAACTAATAAAAAAATTAAAAAAAAAAAAACCTTCAACAAATTGTATATAGAAGTAACATGCCTCAAGATAATAAAGACCATATATGACAAGCCCACAATGAACTGTTTTTACTTGCATAATACAAGATCAATATACAAAATTCAATTATATTTCTATATACTAACAATTAACAATCCAATAAATGAAATTAAGAAAAAATGCAATTTACAGTAGCTTTGAAAGGAATAAACTAAAGAATAAATGTAACAGAAGTCCAAAACTTCTAAACTGAAGAGTATAAAACATTGATGAAAGAAAGTAAAGAATTTAAATGAATGGAAAAAAGCTTATGTCTATGGGTCAGAGATTTAATATTGCTGAGATGGCAATACTCTCTAAAGTGATTTAAAGAGTCAATGCAATTCCTGTCAGCATCCCAGTTGACTTCTTTGACAAGCCAATTCTAAAATTCACATGGACCTAGAATAGCCAAAATAATCTTGAAATAAAACACAGTATGACAGCTCACACTTCCTGATTTTAAAACTTACTACGAGATAATGATAATCAAGACTATGTGGTACAGATGTTAAGGATAGATGTACAGATCACTGGAATAGAATTGAGAGTGCACAAGTAGACCTTATGTATCTATAATCAACTAATTTTCAACAAAGGTACCAAGACCATTGCTATGGTCTGAATGATTGTGTCCCTTTTAAAATTCATATATTGACATCCTAAACCCCAAAGGGCTACTAGGAGATGGGGGTTTTAGGAAGTGGTTAAGTCATGAAAGCAGAGTTCACATGTATGAGATTAGTGCCCTATAAAAGAAGCTACAGGAAACGCCTTGCCTTTCTGCCATGTGAGATTATAGTGAAAAGATGGCCATCTAGGAAGTGGAACTTTACCAGACACCAAATCTGTCAGTGCCATAATCTTGGATTTCCCAGCCTCTGGAACTGTGAGTAACAAATATTTTATGTTTATAAGCCATCTGATTTATAGTATTTTGTTGTAGCAGCCTGTACAAACTAAGACAACTATTCAATGGGGGAAGGAATAGTCTTTTTAAATGGTGCTGGAATAACTGGATGTCAACATGCAAAAGGATAAAATTGGACCCTTACCTTTCAACATTTACAAAAATTAAATCAGAGTGAATCAAAGATCTACATGTAAGAGGTAAAAATTATACACCTTTAGGAAGAAAACATAGGGATATACCCTTATAATTCTGGACTTAACAATATTTCATTAAATATGACAGTGAAAGTAAGCAACAAAAGAAAAATAAATAAATTGAACTTCATCAAAATTAAAAAGTTTTGTACTGTACGTGATATCATCAAGAAAGTAAAAGGACAATTTACACAATGGTAGAAAATACTTAGAAGTCATAGAGGTCTTCTAAATGTCTTTCAACCAGAATATATGAAAATGCTTACTCCTCAATAGCAACAGATAACCCAATTATAATTGGGCAAATGGTATAAATATGTATTTTTCCAAAGAAGATATGTCAATACTAATGACCAAATGTATATGAAAATATGCTCAACATCATTACCAATTACAGAAATGCACAACAAAATCACAATGAGACACCACTTTATGCATGGTAGGATGGATATAATCACATATACAGTGCTTCCCTGATAGCTGAGTTGGTTAAGAATCCACCTGCAATGCAGGAGATCCCAGTTTGATTCCTGGGTCGGGAAGATCCCCTGGAGAAGGTATAGGCTACCCACTCCAGTATTCTTGGGCTTTCCTTGTGGCTTAGCTGATAAAGAATCCGCCTGCAATGCGGGAGACCTGGGTTCGATCCCTGGGTTGGGAAGATCCCCTGGAGAAAGGAAAGGCTACCCACTCCAGTATTCTAGCCTGGAAAATTCCATGGACGTATAGTCCATGGGGTCGCAAAGAGTGGGATGACTGAGTGAACTTCACTTTCACTTTCACTATAGACAGCAAAAAGTGTAGGCAACAATGTGAACAAATTAGAAGTCTCCTATATGGTTGATGGGAATTTAAAAGGTACATCAGCTTTGGAGAAAATTTGACAGTTATTACGTGATCCAGGAATTCCCTTGTTATATAGGCAAGAGAAGTGAAAACAAGTATTCAAACAAAAATTGCTCCATGAATGCTAACAGTAGCATTATTCATTATTCAGAAAGACTAGAAACAACTCAAATGCCCATAAGCAGAAGAATGAAAAAATAAATGATGGTAGATAACAGAATCTTATTCACAGTTAAAGAAGGAGTTATAAATAACTGTCACAATATGGATGAACCTTAAAGGTTACTAAATGAAAAAGACAATCATGTAAGACCACATACTATATGATCATAACTACATGATATTCCATCTATTGCCAGAGTAGTTACATCTACAGGTAGTTGATTAGTTCTTGCCTAAGCATGGGGGATGGGCAAATAGGGGTGGTGATAGCTATATGGTATTTTGTAGTGACAAAATATTTTAAAACTAATGGAGGTGACAGTTACATGCATCTATGAAATATTAAAAATCTTTCAATTGTATATTTTAAATCAGTGAATTGTATCACATCTGAATTATATCTCAATCAACTGCTAAAAACTGACAAAAGAAAAAAATAAATGAAGTACTAATGTATGCTACAACACCGAAGAACTGAAAACATTTGAATGGAGGCAGATAGAGAAGGCCACATATTGTATGACTCTATTTATAGGAAATGTCCAAGGTAGACCAATCCATAGAAATAAAAAGTAGATTGGTGATTTCCAGGGTCTAGGGAGAGAGGGAATGGGGAATGACTCCTTTAAATACTTTGTTTTTTGGCATCATGAAAGTGTTCTACAGTTAAATAATGGTGATGACTGTACAACCTTGTGTTTATACTAAAGACTATTGAATCGTACACTTTAAAAGGTAAATTTTGTGGTATACTAATTATATTATGATCAAAAATAGTAAATAGGAAAAGAACACAGAAATAATAAAGATATAAGATGAATAGAAAACAAATGTCAAAAGCAATATCAATACAAATATAAATTTACTAAACCCTCTAATCAATGATAAAGGTCATTAGACTGAATAGAAGTTTTAAAAAGAAGAAAGACTAAATTCTTTGCTGCTAACATGAGGTATATATTATTTTATTTATTTTTGCATTATTCTAGAGTTTAATTTCTTTAATAGCTTGGACCCAATTGCACACACTATCCAGAAATTAACACAGAGACAGAAAGACCTGAAGACCAACTTTAAAGACCAGAAATGCTTTTCATACCTTTTTTATCCTCAATAAGACTAATAGTATTATGACAGTTACTGCTTTTTGACCTCTTACAGTGGGCCAGGCATTCTGCTAAGCACTTTGCATAAATTATCTTCACAACAATATATGAACTGAGATTTACATTGTGACACAGCTAGTAAGACTCACAACTAAAATCTGATCTGACTCCAGAGTACTGTGGTACTCTTATCCACAGTATACAGCTCTACAGTCTTTCATATGAAATACTGAAACCCCAATGGCACTGAACAAAGTCAGTATTGAGGAGTTGGAATATTTTCAGCCAGTAGCCAATATGACCTAAACTGATGTGACATTCCTTAGAAGTTTTATTAGTTGGAGTTTGGGTTTCCCTGGTGGCTCATCTAGTAAAGAATCTGCCTGCAATGAGGGACACCTGGGTTCAATCCTTGGGTTGGGAAGATCCCTTGGAGAAGGGAAAGTCTACACACTCCAGTGTTCTGGCCTGCAGAATTTCATGGACTATACAGTTCATGAGGTTGCAGAGTCAAACATGACTGAGCAGCTTTCACTATCAAACTCTTAAAAATTAGAATGAATAGACAGAAAAGTAGAAAGATAAAATATACCTGAAAAGCACTATGAACCAATTCAACATAAGCAAGATTTATACAACTTTCACACAACAGCAGGATACAAATTCTATTCAAGCTCCCATAGACTATAAACCAGGAGATACTGGAACATATCCAGGGACACAAAACAAAATGCAAAATTTCATGGTCTAAAGGTATTGAAATCATAGAGTTTATTTTATCACTGTGAAATTATGTTAGAAATCAATATCAAAAGATATTTGAAAATAACTCACATATTTTCAAGTGCAATGTGACATTTACCAAAAGACATTTTGATTTAGCCGTTGCAAGCATCAATAAAGTTACAAGGCTGACAAAACAGAAGGTGATTGCAGAGAAGAAAGCTTTTAAGTATTAAATTAATATCAAAAGATACTTTAAATACCCCGTGTATTTGGAAATTAAGTGTCCACTTTTAAATGTTGGGTGTATCTAAGAAGCAATAACAAGGAAAATTAGAAAATACTTGTAGCAGAATAAAAATGAAAAGAGAATTTATCAGAATTTGTTGCATGCAGCTGAAGCTGCTCAATGAAGCTAAATACAATGTGGAATATTGAATAAGATATGAAAACAAATAGTAGACACTATCATAAAATTTTGTGAAATTTGAACAAAATCTGTACTTTGGTTAATAATACTGTATCACATGTTGATTTTCTGTTTTTGATAATTTTACCATGGCTATACAAAATGTTAACATTCAGTGAAGTAAGATGAGGGATGTAAGGGGGCCTCTGTGCTATTCTGCAGCTTTTTTTTTTTTTTTGTAAGTCTACAATTAGCTAAAGGATAATAAAATCTAGCAATACCAAGTGGCATTGAAGTCATGGAGCAACTAGTGTGTGTGTTAGGCCTTGGGTAATGGCTCAATGGTAAAGAATTTGCTTGCCAAGCAGGAGACTCTGGTTTGGTCTACAATCAGCTAAATAATAGTAAAATCTGGCATTACCAAGTGGCAGTGAAGTCATGCAGCAACTAGAGCTCATATGTTGCTTGTGGGAATACAGAACAGTACTGTTATTGAAAACTGGTTTGATAATTTAAAAAAAAAAAAAAAAGATAAACTTACATCTTTGTTTTGACCCAGCAAGCCTACTCCTAAGTATTTACCCAAGAGAAATAAAAATGAAGAACCTAAAATAGACTTTGAAAAAGAATTCTCAGATCAATTTTATTCATAATAGTCCCAAACTGAAAAGAAGTTAAATATCCATCTAGAGATAATTGAATAAACAAATGGTACTATATTCATGTGATGATAGTTACTTAGCAATAAAAAAGAGCAAGTTATTGATAAGTGAAACAAGATGGATATATCAAAATCATTATATTGAAAATAGATGATAAACACATAGAATAATTCAATGCTTATTTATGCTTATTTGAATATCTTGGAAAGTTAAAACTAAATATTGGTAATAAAGATAAGAACAATGGTTGTCCCATTACAAGTATATTGCCTGGAAAGTGAATGGGGGACAATTATTGAGTGGTAGAATTATTTTAAAACTTGTTTTTTTCTGGTGGTTACATAAAAATTATCTTTTTTTTTTTTTACTCATCAATCACTATACATAAAAAAAATCTGTACATTTTATTGTATGTAAATTATACCTTGGCAACAAAAAGGATAATACAAGGCCACACCAAATACATTGAACAATTGCTTCTGCTCACTGGATAAGCTAAAGTGCAAAGCTATAACCTTTAAGAGAAATGAAGCCCATATTTGAGCTCACATTCACATGAGTTTCCTCCTGATGAACAATTTCATCTTTCAAGGAAATAGAACCCAATAAAAGAGTAGTACTTTTGCTGGGAAGTTGAGACAGAAATAACATTTCAGAAGTGAATGGAGACATAAATGTGGGTGTTATGTCAAGAGAGAATGGACAGACACAGGGGACTCTTTAAAACTTCCATTAAATTTCTTCTCATGACTTTGGCCAACTCCTGAGATGAAAATGACCTAGGTAAGCCTCTTGGGGTCCTAGCATATAACAGACATTGGAAAGTTGTAAAGCAAAGCTGAGGTTTTAGAGATTGTACAAGCATAATAGACTGCGTTTGGAACATACTCAGAGCCTTTCATTGAGACTAAAATAAGGCCATGCCCTAGGAATAAGAAATATTCTCTAGGAGTAAGAGTAACATGAAATAGCCTTTTGCCCAAACAAAGTCTGACACAGTACCCAGTGATATGCTGATTATTTTACTTTCAGTTAGAATAAAATTTAATACTTATGAGGGAAAATTGACAAAATCAAGGTGTTCTATAACATAATATCCACAGTGTTGGGCATACAATTAAAAGTATTAGATATGCAAAGAACTTTTAAGCAGTCATTGCTGATCAGGAAATGAAAGAGTTAATAAAAGAGACCTTGAAGTTATGAAGTATTGAAAAAAGACAGAACAAAAGCAACAGAGACAGAAAATAGCAACAATAAAACAAATGGGACAAATGTTAATAAATAGCAAAAGTTTAGATTTAAATTCAACTATACCAATAATCACATTATATTAATATATAAAAGATGTAAATATGAGCAGTGGAGATTGCAAGATTAGATAAATAAATGACTCAACTATATTCTACCTATAAGACACCTAGCTTAATTATAAAGACAAAAAGAGATTAAAGAATGATGGTACAACTGGAGGTGACATCAGTTAGAAATGGTGGAATAAAGACATAAAAATGCTCTCATCTATAAAAACAATGAGAACACAGGAAAATATTGTCAAAATCAACCTATGAGAATTCTGGAAATAAGCCAAAGGCTTTCAATAATTTGGGGGAACATTATTTAAGAAAAAAGTTATATTTCCATAAGAACTTTTGGCATTTAAACTTGCCTTATTTCCATTCCTTCTCTCCAAGTTCTGCAGTAGTCTTGGAAAATAACAGTTCTGCAATCACACTGAAGATTGGCAGCTTAGCAGCCACTTTAAAGGTCAGAAAAGAGTTGGAGATCTTCCAAAACCCCATTCCCAAGAATTTTTTTTTTTTTTTAACATCTTTGTCCATTTCCTGGAAAACCCCACTTGCAGGGTTTGTCATTATTTGACCTGACTTAGTGTTCATTCATTGCAAACAGATTTTTCCTGGGAGTCATTTATGAAAACCAATCAGTGACAATTGTTAAGTATTGCACTTGCTTGAGGTGGTGATACAACTTGAGGTAGAAAACATACTGAACAAAAAACTTATGAGTAAAATCCATGTAATGAGATTTCCATAGGGGTATTTTCAAAGCTATAAAATATTTCTGGGAATCCAGAAGGCCATATGCATGGGTAGTGTTGTAATGGAGATTTAAGGAAAATCTATGAGGGCCCTACATGCTCAACTAAAGCTTGCCCTGAGGCTTTGTGCAAGCAAGAATTAAAGAACCTTGTGACAAAGATTGGGAGACTTATAGGTCCAGACACTTCAGAAAACCCCCTTGATCATTAGCTGATCATGAAACTAACTTAGCAAAAACTTTAGTGGCTATACATAGCAAAGAATGCCTGCTTTACAGAATTAGTATAGAAAAATGACAAAAGAAAAAATCAGCAACAATTACAAACAGCAATAACATTGAACCCTTGGGAGAAAGAAACTGATACTAAAGTTGTTAAATTGTGCTAAGTTGCTTCAGTCATGTTGGACTCTGTGCAACTCCATGGACTGTAGCTCACGATCTCCTCTGTCCATGGAATTCTCCAGGCAAGAATACTGGAGTGGATTGCTATGCTCTTCACCAGGGGATCTTCCCAACCCAGGGATCAAATCCGTGTCTCTTATGTCTCCTGTATTGGCAGATGGGTTCTTTACCACTAAATTACAGCATTTAAAATGTATGCCAAAGAATGTTCAAATTACCATACAATTGCACTCATTTCACATATTAGCAAGATTATGCCCAAAATCCTTCAAGCTAGTCTTCAGCAGTATGCGAATCGAGAACTTAAAGATGTACAAACTGGATGTAGAAATGGCAGAGGAACCAGAGAACAAATTGCTAACATCCACTGGATCATAGAAAAGCAAAGGAATTCCAAAGAAAGAAAATGTTTCATTGACTATGCTAAAGCCTTTGACCGTGTGAATCACAACAAACTGTGGAAAATTCTATAAGAGATGGGAATACCAGACCACCTTACCTGTCTCCTGAGAAACCCTGTATGCAGAAGAAGCAGCAGAACTGGACATGGAACAATTCAGTTCAGTTTAGTCGCTCAGTCGTGTCCAACTCTTCTCGACTCCATGGATCACAGCATGCCAGGCCTCCCTGTCCATCACCAACTCCCAGAGGTTACTCAAAATCATCTCCATTGAGTCAGTGATGCCATCCAACCATCTCATCCTCCGTTGTCCACTTCTCCTCCTGCCCCCAATCTTTCCCAGCATCAGGGTCTTTTCCAATGGGTCAGTTCTTCGCATGAGGTGGCCAAAGTATTGGAGTTTCAGCTTCAGCATCAGTCCTTCCAATGAACACCCAGTACTGATCTCTTTCAGGATGGACTGGTTGGATCTCCTTGCAGTCCAAGGGACTCTCAAGAGTCATCTCCAACACCACGGTTCAAAAGCATCAATTCTTTGGCACTCAGTTTTCTTTATAGTCCAGCTCTCACATCCATACATGACTACTGGAAAAATCATAGCCTTGATTAGATGAACCTTTGTTGACAAAGTAATGTCTCTGCTTTTTAATATGCTCTAGGTTGGTCACAACTTTCCTTCCAAGGAGTAAGCTTCTTTTAATTTCATGGCTGCAGTCACCATCTGCAGTGATTTTGGAGCCCAAGAAAATAAAGTCAGCCACTGTTTCCACTGTTTCGCCATCTATTTGCCATGAAGTGATGGGACCAGATGCCATGATATTAGTTTTCTGAATGTTGAGCTTTAAGCCAACTTTTTCACTCTCTTCTTTCACTTTCATCAAGAGGCTCTTTAGTTCTTCACTTTCTGCTGTAAGGGTGGTGTCATCTGCATATCTGAGGTTATTGATATTTCTCCCAGCAATCTTGATTCCAGCTTGTGCTTCATCCAGCCCAGCGTTTCCTCACAATGCACTGTGCATATAAGTTAAATAAGCATGGTGACAATATACAGCCTTGATGTACACCTTTTCCTATTTGTAACCAGTCTGTTGTTCCATGTCCAGTTCTAACTGTTGCTTCCTGACCTGCTGCATACAGGTTTCTCAGGAGGCAGGTCAGGCGGTCTGGTATTCCCATCTTTTTCAGAATTTTCCACAGTTTGTTGTGATGCACACAATCAAAGGCTTTGGCATAGTCAATAAAGCAGAAATAGAGGTTTTCCTGGAACGCTCTTGCTTTTTTGATGATTCAGCAGATGTTGGCAATTTGATTTCTCATTCCTCTGCCTTTTCTAAAACCAGCTTGAACATCTGGAAGTTCACAGTTCATGTATTGCTGAAGCCTGGCTTGGAGAATTTTGAGCATTACTTTACTAGCATGTGAGACGAGGGCAACAGTGCGGTAGTTTGAATATTTTTTGACATTGCCTTTCTTTGACATTGGAATGAAAACTGACCTTTTCCAGTCCTGTGGCTACTGCTGAGTTTTCCAAATTTGCTGGCATATTGAGTGCAACACTTTCACAGCATCATCTTTTAGGATTTGAAATAGCTCAACTGGAATTCCATCATCTCCACTAGCTTTGTTTGTAGTGATGCTTCCTAAGCCCCACTTGACTTCACACTCCAGGATGGCTGGCTCTAGGGGAGTGATCATACCATCATGATTATCTGGGTCATGAAGATCTTTTTTGCATAGTTTTTGTACAGTCCTTCTGTGTATTCTTGTACCTCTTCTTAATATCTTCTGCTTCTATTAGGTCCATACCATTTCTATCCTTTGTTGAGCCCATCTTTGCATGAAATGTTCCCTTGACATCTCTAATTATCTTGAAGAGATCTCTAGTCTTTCCAATTCTATTGTTTTCCTCTATTTCTTTGCACTGACCACTGAGGAAGGCTTTCTTATCTCTCTTTCCTTGCTATTCTTTGGAACACTGCATTCAAATGGGGATATCTTTCCTTTTCTCCTTTGCTTTTCACTTCTCTTCTTTTCACAGCTATTTGTAAGGCCTCCTCAGACAGCTATTTTTCTTTTTTGCATTTCTTTTTCTTGGGGATGGTCTTGCTCCCTGTCTCCTGTACAGTGTTATGAACCTCCATCCATAGTTCATCAGGCACTCTGTCTATCAGACCTAGTCCCTTAAATCTATTTCTCACTTCCACTGTATAATCGTTAGGGATTTGATTTAGGTCATACCTGAATGGTCTAGTGGTTCTCCCTACTTTCTTCAATTTAAGTATGAATTTGGCAATAAGAAGTTCATAATTTGAGCCACAGTCAGCTCCCAGTCTTGTTTTTGCTGACTCTATGGAGCTTCTCCATCTTTGACTGCAAAGAATATAATCAATCTGATTTCGCTGTTGACCATCTTGTGATGTCCACGTGTAGAGTCTTGTCTTGTGTTGTTGGAAGAGAGTGTTTGCTATGACTAGTGTGTTTTCTTGGCAAAACTCTATTAGCCTTTTAATGGATTGGTTCAAAATTGGGAAAGGAGTACATCAAGACTGTATATTGTCACCCTGCTTATTTAACTTATATGAAAAGTACATTGTATGAAATGCTGGGCTGGATGACTCACAAGCTGGAATCAAGATTCCTGGGAGAAATATCATCAACCTCAGATATGCAGATGATACCACTTTAATGGCAATAAGTGAAGAGGAACTAGAGAGCCTCTTGATGGTGAGAGAGGTGAGTGAAAAAGGTGGCTTAAAACTCAACATTCAGAAAAAGAAGATCATGGCATCTGGTCCCATCACTTTATGGCAAACAGATGGGAAAAAAGTGGAAACAGCATCAGATTTAATTTTCTTGGGATCCAAAATCACAGAGGATGGTGACTGAATCCACAAAATTAAAAGATGCTTGCTCCTTGGAAGAAAAGCCATGACAAACCTAGACAACCTTTTAAAAAGCAGGGACACCACTTTGCTAACAAAGGTCTGTATAGTCAAAGCTATGGTTTTTCCAGTAGTCATATATGGTTGTGAGAGTTGAACCATAAAGAAGGCTGAGTGCCGAAGAATTGATGCTTTTGAACTGTGGTATTGGAGAAGACTCTTGAGAGTCCCTTGAACAGTAAGGAGATCAAAACAATCAATCTTAAAGGAAATCAAGCTTGAATATTCATTGTAAGGGCTGATGCTGAAGCTCCAATACAAGAGCCAACTCGTTGGAAAAGACCCCAATGCTGGGAAGGATTGAGAGCAAGAGGAGAAGGGGGTGACAGAGTATGAGGTAGTTGGATGGCACCATCGACTAGATGGACATGAGTTTGATCAAACTCAGGGAGATAGTGAAGGACAGGGAAGCCTGGTGTGCTGAAGTTCATGGGGTGGCAAAGAATTGGACATGACTTAGCGACTGAACAACAGCAAAATGTATAGGTTGTGACAAAAATTATGACACATACAAGTAAACAAAGTGTAACCTATACAAGGAAAAAAGGCAATTAATAGAACTGATCTGAGGAGGCCACAGACAGTGAACTTACTGATTTTAAGGTATTTATTTTAAATATGTTTAAAGAGATAAAGTTTTGTCAAAAGAATTAGAGGAATGCCAGTAAATACATAGAAATTATAAAATAATGTTAAATAGAAATTCTGGACCAAAATAACTGAAATGAAAAATTAAGCACAGAAGCTCAGTAACAAATTTGAACTGGCAGAGAATCTTGAAGCATAATCTAATGCATTCTGAAGAAAAGAACGAATAAAGAAAAAGGAAGAGAGCCTCAGAAGCCTGTGAGACACTATCAAGTGTACCAACACATGCAAAATGGGTGTCTCAAAAAAAGAAGTGAAACAGAAGGAGTCAGAAAGAATACTTGAAAAGATGATGACAAAACATTCTCAAATTTGGAGGCAAACATTTATCTACATGTCCAAGAAGATCAAAGAACTCCAAGTATACTAAACTCACAAAGATCCATATCTGGAAACATCACAATTCCAAAGACAAAATCCAAAGACAAAAAGAGAATCTTGAAAGCAGCAAAAGAA
This sequence comes from Cervus canadensis, assembly GCF_019320065.1. NCBI lineage: Eukaryota > Metazoa > Chordata > Mammalia > Artiodactyla > Cervidae > Cervus > Cervus canadensis. The sequence continues at coordinate 124,927,157 of NC_057419.1, read as the reverse complement.
GAGCATTGTGCCACCTAGAAGAAATCCCTAAATTTAACTGTTTTCTCACCAGAAACCATGGAGGCCAAGAGGCATTGAGATAACATATTCAAAGTCCTTAAATAAAAATATTATTAACCAACAATATGTCTAACAAAGCTGTTCTTTAAAAATGAAAGTGAAATTAAATGTTTCCAGTAAATAAAAGCTAAGAATTTGTTGCTTGCAAATGTGCCCTACAAGTAATATTATTAAGAGTCTTCCAGGATGAAATGAAAAATAACAAAAATTGATTTTTTTTGGGGGGAGTCAACATTATTAAAACTTTAACTAGACTTAGCAGAATAAAGAATGAAGGTACAAAGTACTAAAAACATGAATAGAAGAGGATACATGACAGAAATAAAATGGAATATAAGGAAATACTATGAATAATTGCATGCCAGCTAATAAAATAATCTACATGGATTTTAAAATAATTTTTATTGGAGTATAGTTGATTTACAATGTTGTGTTTGTTTTATGTGTCTAGTAAAGTGAATTAGTTATATATATATACATACAGCCACTCTTTTTTAGATTTTTTTCCCCATATAAGTTATTACACTATTGAGTAGAGTTTCCTGTGCTGTACAGTCCTTAAGTGTTAGTCACTCAGTCATGTCTGACTCTTTGTGACCCCATGAACTATAGCCTGCCAGGCTGCTCTGTTCATGGAATTCTCCAGGCAAGATACTGGAGTGGGTAGCCATTCCCTTCTCCAGGGGATCTTCCCAACCCAGGGATCAAACCTGGGTCTCTTGAATTGCAGGCAGATTTTTACCCTCTGAGCCACTAGGGAAGATGTATACAGTCCTTATTAGTTGTCTATTTTATATATAGTAGTGTGCATATATCAATTCCAATTTCCCAATTTATCCCTCCTCCCCATCTCCCTGGTAACAATAAGTTTGTTTTCTACATCTGTGATTCTATTTCTGTTTTGTTAATAAGTACAATTGTACCATTTTTTTTTTTTTTAGATTCCACATGTAAGTGATATCATGATAGTTGTCTTTGTCTGACTTACTTCATTCAGTATAACAATCTCTTAAGTCCATCTATGTTGCTGTAGATGATGTTATTTTGTTATTTTTATGACTTTTATGGATTGGAAGACAATATTGTTAAAATGACAATACTCTATTAACTTAGCAGCAAATTCAGTGCTTACTTATCAAAATACTAGATGCCTTGCTTTTCAAAAATTAGTAAGCTGCTTAAAAAATTCATCTGGAACTTCAAGGGGCCCAATAACCAAAACAATATTGGACAAACAGAACAAATTTGGAGCATTTCCACTTTTCAAAACATACTACAAAGCTATTGTAATTAAGATTGTGTAGAACAGAAATAAGGAGAGTCTTGTAGATCAACAGAATAGAATTGAATATAATTTATATGGCAACAAATTAAATAACCTAGATGCATACAACCTACCAAGATAAATCATGAAAATATAGAAAATTTGAACAGACCAGTAATGAGTAAGATGATTGAAACAGTAATAAAAAAAGCTTCTCAATAAAGAAAAGTTCAGTACCAGATGGTTTCATTGGTAAATTCTACCAAACATTTTATAAATCAAGGCCAATCCTTTTCAAACTCTTCGAAATATATCAGAGGAGAGAACACTCCCACAATTATGTTATGAGGTCGACACTGCCCTGATATCAAAGCCATGTAAGGACGCTACAAAAAAAGAAAACTACAAGCCGATAGCACTAAAGAATATAGACGCAGAAATCGTTAACTAAATAAAGTTGACTCTTGAATAACATGAATTTGAGCTGTGTGTGTCCATTTATATATGGAATTAAAAAAAAATACAGTATGACAATAGAGGAGTAGGAAGACCTAGAACTCACCTCTCACAGGCACACCAAAATTACAACTGTTTACAGAGCAACTATTGATGAGAAAGACTGGAATCTATCAGAAAAGATTTTCTACAACTTAAGGTATAAATAAGGAACCACAGAAAGGTTGGGCTTCCCTGGTGGCTCAGATGGTAAAGAACCCACCTGCAATGCGTGAGACCTAGGTTCAATCCCTGGGTCGGGAAGATCCCCTGGAGGAGGACATGGCAACCCACTCCAGTATTCTTGCCTGGAGAATCCCCACGGACAGAGGAGCCTGGCAGGCTACAGCTCATGGGGTCACAAAGAGTTGGATATGACTGAGCTACTAAGCACAGCAGAGCACATATGTGGCACAGCAAGATTGGTAGCAGGAGTGGAGTCGTAGTATAGTCAACATTTATAAACAGGAGAATAATTACAACTGCAGAAGTTTTCCCCAAGGAATGAGTGGTCTGATCACTACACTGTGTTCTCCAGAACAGAGGTCTTGCACCAGAAGGAAGAGCCCCCAGATCATTGGGCTAGCAGAGCTTACTTTTGGGAGACCCAGAAGGCTGTGGGAAATAGACTCCAGTCTTAAAGAGTGCACACAAAATCTCACAGGCTCCAGGACGCAGAGCAGAAGGAGTAATTTGAAAGGAGCCTGGGTCACACCTACTCGCTGATCTTGGAGAATCTCCTGAAGAGGCAGAAGGCAATAGGAGCTCACCCTGATGAAACAGACACTTGCTGCAGCCATTTTTGAGAGCTCTGTCACGTTCTACCATGTGGACACTGACATTGGCAAGCACAATTTTGGAATCCTCCCTCTAGTTTATTAGCCTTGGAACAAGCCACATCTCCACCCACCAGCCTGCAGGCACTAGTACTAGGATGCCTAAGGCCAAGCAACTAGCTGAGTGGAAATACAGCCCCATCTACCAACAAGCAGACTGCCTTAAGACTCCATGAACCCACAGCCACTGTTGGACATAACCTTGTCCACCAGAGGGCCCACAATCTTCCTCCACACACCAGTACACAGGCACTAGACCTGGGACCCCCAGGATCCTCTAGCCAGAGAACCCAGGACCCAGCTCTGCCTACTAATGAACAAGCATCAGCTCTAGGACATCCTGGGTCCCAGCCCAGCCCACCAGAAAGCTGACTCTAGCCTCAGGACCAGCCTTACCCACCAGTGGGCAGTCACTGCCTCAGGACTCTGGGCCCCAAACACTAATTCCAGGACCACTATAATCCTGAAGCCTAGTGTAGCAGGACCCAGCCCACCCACTAACAGGCTAGTGCCAGCTCCAAGACACCATGGGCTCCATAGCCAGCTGCCCTGAGATCAGACTCCACCCACCAGTAAGCTGGTATAAGCTTCAGGACACCCTGTATCCTGCAGCCAGCTATGTCAGAACATGGCCCCACCCACCAGTGGTCTGACACCAGCTCTGGGATCCTTAGGCCTTGTAATCAGAGACCCCAGGACACAGTTCTACTCACCAGCTGACTGACACTAGGCCCAGGACATGGTTTTACTCACCAGTGGGCAGGCATGTTTCCTAGGATCTGGATTCTGACCCTACCTACCAGCAGACAGTCACCATCCCCAGGACCCCCCAGTCCTTGGCCCTAAATAGCAATAAGCCATTTCTAGTGCTGGGTCACCTTGGGCTCCTCAGCCAGCAGCCCATGGATCCAACCCCACCCACCAGGTGGCTGACACCAGCTTTGGGACATCTTGGGCCCTGCAACCAGGGGCCTCAGGACCCAGTTCCAAACACCAGTGAGATGACACTGGGACACCCTAGGCCTTGGCTCTTCCCACTAGCAGACTGGTATCAGCCTGTAATCCCTGAGCCAAAGCTCACCAGCAGGCCATCATCAGCTCTGAGATATCTTGGTCTCCTCAGCCAGCCAAATCAGGATCCAGCCCAATTCATCAATACGTCAACACCAGCTTTGGGACACCTCAGAACTTTCAGCCAGCTGTGTCAGTACTGACCCACCAGCCATCGAGTGCTAGATCCAGGAATAATGGCTCCACAACAGAACCCACCTCAGAAAGTGACTTTGTCCACCAATGAGCTAGTATTAGCCCCACGACTACCCAGGGATCCACAGTCCAAAGCCTCATGACCTGGTCCTGCCAAACAATGGTCAGCAGACTCAACACAAGGCAGGCCTGGTAGCCAACTAGATTAGTGGCCAGCCACACCTACCAGACTGCCCACAGTAGTCAGCCCACCACAACAGAAGGAAGGAACTGTAGCCCACATATAGCATATAGCTTTAGTGACCAGAGGGGAGTATGCTGCTGGGATGCTTAGGATGTCTTCTATAAAAGGTACCTTCTTCAAGGTCAGGAAATGTAACAAACCTACCAGATACTTAGAAATGAAACAGCAGATTAAGCAAAATGAGCAGACATGGGAACACGTTCCAAAAGAAGGAACAAATTAAAGCCCCAGAAGAAGAATCCATCTCCCTGATAAAGAGTTCAAGATAGTTATTTTAAAGGTAGTCAAAGAACTTGGGGGGGGGGGGGAAATGGATGACTGGAATGAGAACATAGAGAAATTGAGGAAACAGTCCCATTTATAATAACATGACAAACAGTAAAATGCCTATGAGTAAATCTAAGGAGGTAAAAGATATGTACTTGGAAAACTATAAGACCTTGATGAAAGAAACTGAAGATGACACAAACAAAGATATATCTTGTTCATGGATTGGAAGAATTAACATTGTTAAAGTGACCATATTACTCAAGGCAATCTACAGATTCTGTCTAATCCCTATCAAAATATCAATGGCCTTTTCCATAGAGCTAGAATAGTTAAAAAATTTGAATGAAAACACAAGAGACCATGAATAGCCAAAACTATCTTGAGAAAGAAGAACAAAGCTGGAGATATCACATTCCTAGATTTCTAACTATTCTACAAAACTACAGTAATCAAAGCAGTATGGTACTATCACAAATAGACCTATAGATCAATGGAACAGAATACAGTACCAGAAATAAAGCCACACACTTTAATCTAGAGCAAAAGAGGCAAGAATATACAATGGGAAAAATAATTTCTTCAATAAGTTGTGTTAGGAAAAACTAGACAGCTCCATGTAAAAGAAATTAGACATTTTTTCACACCATATAAAAAATAAAGTAAAAATGAATTAAAGACATAAATGTAAGACCTGAAACCATAAATTTCCTATAAAAGATATAGGCAGAAGACTTTTTGACTTGGCAAAGTTTTTTGAATCAGCTTCACAAGGCAAAGAAAGAAAGAAAAAACTGAAAGCAAAATAAACAGACAGTACTTGGTTAATTAAACTTAAAAGCTTTTTAGCTTTTTCACAGCATGGGAAACCACTGAGAAAATGAAAAGGAGCTTACTGCATGGGAGAAAATATTTCCAAATAATATGATCAATAAGGGGTTAATATCCAAAATATATAAACATCTCATACGATTCAATATAAAAAAGCAATTAAAAAGGAGGAAACCTACAGATACATCTTCCCAAAGAAGATATAGATGTCAGTCAAATGAAAAGATGCTCAACATCACCAATCAGAGAAATATAAATAAAAGCTACAATGAAATATTACCTCACACATTTCAGAATGGCTATTGCCAAAAGGATGACAAATTACAAACACTGGTGAGTATATGGAGAAAAGGGAACACTTGTACACTGGTGGTGTACAGTGGTGCAGTCACTGTGGAAAATAATATGGAGGTTCACCTCAAAACTAAAGATGGAACTACCATGTGATTCAACAATTCCACTGCTGGGTATTTATCCAAAAAAATGAAAACACTATTTCAAAAAGACATATGCATACCAATATATATATATATATATGTATGTATGTATATATATACATCTAAGATATGGAAGCAATCTAAGCATCTGTCAACAGATGAATGAATAAAGATGTTACACATGTGCACACACACATACATACAGAAATATTACTCAACCAAAAAAGAATGAAATTTTGCCATTTGCAACAACATGGATGGACCTGAAGGTTATTGTACTTAGTGAAATAATCAGATAAAGACAAACAGCGTATGTTATTACCTATATGTGGAATTTTTAAAAAATAAAACAAACAAATAAATATAACAAAACAGAAAGAGACTCACAGATATAGAAAACAAACTAGTGGTTACCAGTGGGAAGAGGGAAGGGTAGAGGGGCAAGATAGGGTAGGGGATTAAGAGGTATAAACTACTATGTACAAAATAGATATGTTACAAGAACATATTGTACAGTACAGGTATTATAGCCAATATTTTCTAGTAACTTTAAATGGAGTGTAATCTATAAAGAATTTGAATTACTACGCTGTACATCTAAAACTAACTTCATATTGTAAATCAATTATATCTCAATAGAATTAAAAAAAAAATATAGTACTATGCAACTGTGTGCTTCTTAGGTGGCATTACTGATAAAGAATATGCCTGCCAATGCAGGAAATGTAAGAGATGTAGGTTTGATCCCTGGGTCAGGAAGATTTCCTGGAGAAGGGAGTGACAACCCATTCCAGTATTCTTGCCTGGTGATTCCCATGGACAGAGGAGCCTGGCGGGCTACAGTCCATGTGGTTGCAAAGAGTTGGACATGACTGAAGTGACTTAGTATGCATACAACTTGGTTGTTGAATATGTGGATGCAGAACCACAGGTATGGAGTGTTGATTGTAAAGGTATACATGAGCTTTTGACTGTGCAGTTTGGCATCCCTAACCCCCATGATGTTTCAGGGTCATCTACCCCAGCAAACTGAATTCAACAGCACATTAGAAGGAAAATGCACCATGATTCAGTGGGATTTATAGCTGGGCTGAAAAGTTGGTTGAAAATACACAAATTAATAAATGTGATACACCATATTAATATAATCAAGGATAAAAATAATATGATCTTTTCAACAGATGCACAAAAAAAACATTTTACAAAACTTTTTCATGATAAAACTTCTCAAGAAATTGTGTATAGAAGACATGTATTTCAGGTCGTCCCTGGTGGTCCAGAAGTTAAGAAACTGCCTGCAAATGCAGGGGACATGGGTTCGTTCCCTGATCCAGGAAGATCCCGAATGCCTCGGAGTAACTAACCCTGTGCGATACAAGAGAAGCCACGGCAATGAGAAGCCTGTGCATTGCAACTACAGAGTAGTCCCCACTCACCACAACTAGAGAAAGCCAGCCCAGAGCAATGAAGAACCAGCACAGCCAAAAATAAACAAATAAATCTTTTTTTTTGTTTGTTTGTTTAATGAAGACATGTATCTCAACATAATAAAGGCTCTTTATGACAAGTCCAGAGCTAACATAATATTCAATGGTGAAAGGTTTAAATATTTTTCTAAGATTAAGAATGAGACAAAGGTGTCCATTGTCACTACTCATATTCAACATAATACTGGAATTCCTAGCCAGAGCAGTTAGGCAAGAAAAAAAAAGATATATTCAAGTTGAAAAGGAAGAAGTAAAATTGTCTCTGTTTACAGAAACAGATCTATATATAGAAAATTTTAAAGACTACCAAAAAACTATTAGAACTAATGAACTAATTCAATAATGTTTCACAATATATTCTCAATATACAGAAATCAGTTGCACTTCTATACACTAAAAATAATCTATTTGAAAAAGAAGTAAAGAAAATAAGCCCATTTACAATAGCATTAAAGGCAATAAAATATTCAGAAATAAACTTAACTAAGTTGATAAGAGGACTATACCCTGGAAGCTCTAAGACTTTAGTGAAAGAAATTGAAGAAGGTACAAATAAATGGGAAAAAAAATCCCATATTCATGGAAGAGAAAAATTAATTTTGCTAAAATGCTCATGATACTCAAATCCATCTATAGGTTCAATGCAATTTCTATCAAAATTTCAATGGCATTTTTCACAAAAATAGAAAAAAAATTCCTAAAATCTGTAAGGAACCACAAAAGATCACAAACAGCCAAAACAATCTTGAGAAAGAAGAGCAAAGAGGAAGGCATAATGCTTCCAGATTTCAAACTGTATCACAAAGCTATAGTAATCAAAGAAGGATGGTATTGGCTTAAAAGCAGACACATATACCAGTGGAACAGAGTCAGGAACCAAGAAATAAACCCATGCATATAGCCAACTAATATTTGACAAGGAGCCAAGAGTACTCCCTGTGAAAAAGACAGCCTCTTAAAAAAATAGTGCTGGAGAAACTGGATATTCATATGCTAAAGAATGAATTTGCACCCTTATCTTATACCATTTACACAAATTAAACTTGAAATGCATTAAAGTCTTAAATGTAAGACCTAAACTTCTAAGGGTTGCAGAAGAAAATGTAGGGAAATCATTCATTGACATTGGTCTTGGCAAAGATTTTTTTTTATATGACACCAAGAGCACAAACAATTAAAGCAGAAATAAACAAGTGGGACTACATCAAACTGAAAAGCTTTTGCACAACAAAAGAAACAACCAATAGAGTGAAAAGGCAACCTATAAGGTCGGAGAAAATATTTGTAAACCCTATAGCTGATAAGGATTAATATCCAAAATGAATAAGGAATTCATACAAGTCAATAGCAAAACAAAAAACATATAATCCAATTAAAATGGTTTAAGAAAGATGCTACCATCTGGAAAACTGGGAACAGAGTATAAAGGATCTCTCTATCTTATTTCTTAGAATCACATGTGAATCTAAAATTATCTCAAGAAGCTTATTTAAAATTTTTAAAAAATGGGTAGAGAACCTGAATAGATATTTTTCCAAAGAAGACATGTACATGGACAATCAATACATGAAAGGGTGGTCAGAATCACTAATCATCAGAGAAATGCAAATCAAAACTACAATGAGATACGTCACTCTTATTAGAACAAAACAAAAAAAAGCAAAAACAAGAGATATCAAGTGCTGGCAAAGAGGTGGGAAATAAAGGAGCCCTGCTGCACTTTTGGTGGGAGTGTAGATTGATATTACCACTATGGAAAGCAGTCTGGATATTTTTCAAAAATAATTAAACATAGATCTATCATATGAATCAGCAATCTGCCTTCTGGGCATATATGGAAAGGAAATGAAATCACTATCTTGAAGATAGCCTTTTATATTCACTACAGTATTATTCACCATAGCCAAGATGTGGACACAACCTAAGTGTGTGTTGGTGAAAGAATGGATAAAGAAGATATGGTACACACACACATGCACACACACACATACACACACACAATGGAATATTATTTAGCCTTAAAAACGAAGGGAATCCTGCTACTTGCAGCAACATGGATGAGCCTTGAGGACATTAAGCTTAATGAAAAAAAAAAAAAAAGTCAGAGAGAGAAAAGTAATCTCACTTACATGTGTAAGCTAAAAAATAAAACTCACAGAAACAAAGAGTACATTGTGCTGTGTGTGCTTAGTTGCTCAGTCATGTCTGACTCTGCAATCCCATGGGCTATAGCCTGCCAGGCTCCTCTGTCCATGGGTAGTCTCCAGGCAAGAATACTAGAGTGGGTTGCCATGCCCTCCTTCAGGGGATCTTCCCAATCCAGAGATCAAAACCAGGTCTCCTGAATTTCAGGCAGATTCTTTACCATCTGAACTACCAGGGAAGCCCAAGAATACTGGAGTGGGTAGCCTATCCCTTTTCCAGGGGATCTTCTGGACCCAGGAGTCAAACCAGGGTCTCCTGCATTGCAAGTGGATTCTTTACCAGCTGAGCTACCAGGGAAGCCCCCAAAGAGTACACTGGTGCTTGCCAGAGGCCAAGGAGTAGGGAAATAGGGATATGTTGGTCAAAGGGTACAAACTTCAAGTTGTAAAATAGATAAGTTCTGGGATCTTATGCACAACATTGGGTGACTATAGTTAACAATACTTATGGTATATTTGAAAGTTACTAAGAGAGAAAATCATAAAGATTCTTACTACACACACAGATACACAAAAGGTAACTATGTGAGGTAATGACTATATTAAGTAATATTATTATGGTGATCTTTTCACAATATAAGTGTACATCCAATCATCATGTTGAACACCTTAAAATTACATAATGTTATATGTAAATTGCATGTAAGTAAACCTGAAAAAATTGATCAGTAATTCATAAAATTAGTAGAAGAAACAAAAAAGTACACTTGAACAACACTGTCAACCAACATGTATTATTGATATGTTGAGAAGATGTTGAAAGAAGGGATATCCTGAGGGCATGAATTGAATTTGTGGACAATGGCTACTAATGAATCATGAAGGTGGACAAAATTCCTTATTGACTGTTCAAATAATTAAATCATTAATATGATAGAGAATTTTGTGTAGCAACCCAAAACAGCCCTGGCTAAAGAAGAAGGGTGAATCAATATACAAAAGCCAGATGATTAGGAAATCAAACAAAGCACAAAACAAGGCACAGAGGAAATGACAGAAAAGCAATGTTTAAAGAAATATTCTCAATAATTGAACATGAAGATTTGGAGAAGAATCTTTAGTTCTTATTGTCATGGGTATACCTAGCTCACTTAAGGAAATTAAGCTATATCTTGGATATGGTAAGAACTATCTCTGCTGCAGAGATAGGAGAAAAGGAGTTGTGGGTGCATGAATGATTCACAATAAAAGCTTAAACAAAGAAAGCAACTGAGGGAATGGAGAAACTGGAATGTGAGAAATATTAAGAAGAAATATTAAGAACAGAACCAAAAGCTGGTTCTTTGAGAAGATAAATAAAATTGACAAACCATTAGCCAGACTCATCAAGAACAAAGGGAGAAAAACCAAAGCAACAAATTTAGAAATGAAAATGGAGAGATCACAACAGACAACACAGAAATATAAAGGATCGTAAAAGACTATTATCAGCAACTATATACAAATAAAATAGACAACTTGGAAGATATGGACAAATTCTTAGAAAAGTACAACTTTCCAAAACTGAACCAGGAAGAAATAGAAAATCTTAACAGACCCATCACAAGCACGGAAATGGAAACTGTAATCAGAAATCTTCCAGCAAACAAAAGCCCAGGACCAGACAGCTTCACAGCTGAATTCTACCAAAAATTTAGAGAACTAACACCTATCCTACTCAAACTCTTCCAGAAAATTGCAGAGGAAGGTAAACGTCCAAACTCATTCTATGAGGCCACCATCACCCTAATTCCAAAACCAGATAAAGATGCCACAAAAAAAGAAAACTAGAGGCCAATATCACTGATGAACATAGATGCAAAAATCCTTAACAAAATTCTAGCAAACAGAATCCAACAACATATTAAAAAGATTATACATCATGACCAAGTGGGCTTTATCCCAGGGATGCAAGGATTCTTCAATATCTACACATCAATCAATGTAATACACCACATTAACAAATTGAAAAATAAAAGCCATATGATTATCTCAATAGATGCAGAGAAAGCCTTTGACAAAATTCAACATCCATTTATGATAAAAACCCTCAAGAAAGCAGGAATAGATGCATGATAAAATTTATGGAGGGTGATAGCAAATCTGTCTTTCACCACACACTTAGGCCAAGTAAAAGAGATGAAGAAAGCAGCAGCAATTTCACATGTTCAAGTAACTGAGACTGCCTTAATCATTTTGCTGATCTTTAAATATACTGTCAGTCAAATAAATCTTTAAACTACATGACTAGACTCTATAATAAGCTTTAGTTTTATTTGAAGGTTTTCTCAGACTCCTTCCACCACCGGTGAATAGCTATATTACCTACCTACTACACATTTCAGAGAGAGAACAACACATTGCAGAGAATCATAGAGAATTGATATTGCTTAACCTGGAGGATTTGAGATCATCTTTTCTAATGATTCACATATGCCACTGCACCACCAGTATTATCTAAGGCTGTTTTTAATATATACATCCTTGGTAAAGGATTAATTTTGGCCAGGGTGGACAGAGGGGGTTAGGTGAGGACATTACTGCTTTAGTATAAACTATTTTGTTCTTTATTGAAGTTTCAAGTGTACAACATCATAATTCAATATTCTTATTGATTATACTCCATTTAAAATTATTATAAAACAATGCTTATATATTCCCATGCTGTACAATTATCCCTGTTTCTTATTATTTTATACATAGTAGTCTGTATCTCTTAATCCCCTACACCTGTCTTGCCTCTCTCTCCTTCCCTCTCTCCACTGGCAACCACTAGTTTGTTCTCCACATCTGTGAATCTGTTTCTGTTTTTGTTATATACATTTGTTTAGTTTTTAGATTCCACATATGAGTGATAACAGAGTATTTGTCTTTCTCTGTCTTATTTCAGAAAGCACACCACCATCTAGGTCCAACCACATTATTGTAAGTGGCAGAATTTCATCCTTTTTTATGCTGAGTAGTATTCCATTGCAGATATAGACCACATTTCTTTATCCTGTTGTTCGACACTTAGGCTGTTTCCATATCTTGGCTATTGTAAATAATGCTGCTATGAACATTGGGGTGCATGTATCTTTTTGAATTAGAGTTTTAGTTGTCTTCAGATACATACCCAGGAGTGGTATTGGTGGATCACATGGTAGCTGAATTGTTAAGGAACTTCCATAATATTTCCAAGTGGCTGCATTAATTTACATTCCCACCAAATGTATAAAAGGCTTCCATTTTCTCCATATCCTGGCTGAAATTTGTTATTTGTAGACATTTTGATGATAGCCATTATGATAGATATGAAGTGACAATTCACTGTGGTTTTGATCTGCATTTCTCTGATGGTTAGTGATGCTGAGCATCCTTGGAACAGTCTATTTGGATCTTCTGCCCATTTTTTATCTGGGTTGTTTGTTTTTTGATATTGAGTTTTACAACTGCTTATTTACTTTGGATATCAATCCCTTATTTGCCATACCTTTTGCAAATATTTTCTCCCATTCTGTAGGTTATATTCATTGTGTTGATGGTTTCCTTTGCTGAGCAAGAGCCTTTAAGTTTAATTAGGTCCCTTTTGTTTCTTTTGCCTTAGGAGACAGATTTTAAAAAAATATTTCTATGATTTATATCAAAGAGTATTCTGCCTATATTCTCTTCTAGGAGTTTTATGATTTCAGGTCTCATATTTAGGCCTTTAATCCATGTTGAGTTTATTTTACTATCTGGTATGAGAAAATGTTCTAATTTCATTCTTTTATATGTAACTCTAGTTTTCCTGACACCACCAATTGATGAGACTATCTTCTCCATTTTATAGTCTTGCCTCCTTTGCTGTAGATTGACTATAGATGTGGGGGGTTATTTCTGGGCCCTCTATTTTATTCATCTATATGTCTATTTTTCTGTAAATATCATGCTGTCTGATTACTGTAGCACTGTCATATGGTATGAAGTCAGGGAGCATGATATCTCCAGTTTTGTTCTTTTTTCTAAAGATTGCTTTGGAAATTCAGGGTCTTTTCTGTTCCATGTGGGGCTTCCCTGATGTCTCAGACAGTAAAATAATAATAATAATAATAATAATCTGCCTGCAATGCGGGAGACCTGTGTTCAATCCCTGGATAGTAAAGATCCCCTGGAGTAGGAAATAGCAACCTACTCCAGTGTTCTTGCCTGAAGAATTCCATGGACAGAGGCTAGTCCATGGGGTTGCAAAGAGTTGGACATGACTAAGCAACTAACACTTTTGTTCAATGTAAGTTTTAGGATTATTCATCCTAGCTCTGTAAAAAAATGACATGAGTAGTTTGATAAAGATTGCATTAAATCTGTAGATTGCTTTGGATAGTATGGGTATTTTAGCAATATCAATTCTTTCAATCCATGTACAATGGACATCTTTCCTTTTCTTTGCATCACCTTTAATTATTTTCATAACTGTTTCATAGTTTTCAGAGTACAAGACTTTCACTTCCTTGGTTAAGTTTATTCCAGGGTATTTCATTTTTAATGGACTTTAATTGAGATTTTCCTTGCTTTCTCTTCCCAACAGCTCATTTCTAATGTATAGAAAAGCAACAGATTTCTGGGTATCAATCTTGTATCCTGCAACATTATTCAGTTCATTTATTAATAGTTTTTTTAGTGGAGACCTAGGGTTTTCTATATATAGTATTATGTCATCTGCAAATAGTGACAGGTTTACTTCTTCCCTTCCAATTTCAATGTGTTTTATTTATTTTTCTTATCTGATTGGTGTGACTAAGACGTCCAATACTATGTTAAATAAAAGTGATGAGAGTGGGAATCCTTATTTTGTTTCTGAACTTAGAGAAAAGGCTTTCAGCTATTGACCATTGAGTATGACGTTAGCTGTGGGTTTGTCATAAATGGTTTTTATTGTATCAAGATATGTTCCCCCTATACTCACATTGGTGAGAGAGTTTTTATCATAAATGGATGTTGAATTTTGTCAAATGCTTCTTCTGCAGCTATTGAGACAATCATGTGATTTTTATCTTTCCTTTGTTGATATGGTTTTTTCACATTGATTGATTTGTGAATGCTGAAGCATACGCCCTTCCTTGAAATGAATTTTAATTGATCATGGTGTATGATCCTTTTTGTATATTGTTATGTGTGGTTTGCAAATACTTTGCTGAGGATTATTGCATCTATATTCATCAGATGTTTGCCTGTAATTTTCTCTTTTTCTTGTTCTTTTTTTTTTTGTATTGTCTTGATTTGGTTTTGGTATCAGGGTAATGGTAGCTTTGTAAGATGAATTTGGGAGTGTTCCATTCTTTTCAACTTTTTGGAATTTTGAGAATGATAGGTATTAGCTCTTCTTTATACATTTGGTAGAATTCCTCTGTGAAGCTGTTCAGTCCTGAACCTTGGTTTGCTGGGAGTATTTTCTTATAAATTCAATTTCATGCTAGTGATTGGTTTGTTCAGATTGTCTATTTCTTTCTGATTCATTCTTAGAAGGGTGTATATTTCTAGAAGTTTGTGCATTTCTTCTAAGGTGTCTAATTTGTATAACTGTTTAGCATTCCCTAATGATTTTTTGTATTTCTATGATATTGGTTGTTATTTTGTTTCATTGGGTCCTCTCTCTCTCTCTCTCTTTTTTTTTTCCTTGATGAATCTGACAAAAAATTTGTAAATTTTATCTTTTCAGAAAATTGGCTCTTATTGCCACAGATCTTTCATATTGTTTATTTTTGATCTTTATTTATATTTGCTCTGATCTTAATTATTTCCTTCCTCCTGCTGACTTTGGGTTTTGTTTGCTCTTATTTTTCTAATTCCTTTAGATGGAATGTTAGGTTGTTTATTTTAGATTTTTCTTGTTTCTTGATGTAGGCCTATATCACTATAAAATTCCCTCTTAGGACTGCTTTTGTTGCGTCACATAAATTTTGGAATGTTGTGTTTCCATTTCCATTTTTCTTGAAGTATTTTATGATTTTATCTTTAATTTCTTCATTGACCTATTAGTTATTTAATAGTGTGTTGTTTAGTCTCCATGTGTTTGTGCTTTTCCTCAAACTCTTTGTTTTAGACGTGATAAAACAGACCTGGGGAGGGGAGGTTGTATAGCAAAGGTTATACTAGTGAATAGTAGTGATAACACTCCAGATTACAATTCTTGAACCTGTGTTCCTAATTTTTTCATATCATGTTCTTTTCTGAAAAAAAAAAAAAAAACCAAAATTAGAAAGTGAAACTATCATTCAGTAAAAAATTGATATTTTGAAAATAAATAAAATACTATGAAGGCTAATCCCTATGACTATAATTTTCAATAAAAATTGATATTGAAAAATATTTATTTTCCCTTGAAAATATAATATAAATGGTCTGTTTAGGCTGTTTTCTTTCCACAAGATTTACTATCCTAGGTGATGTGGAAGGTTACTTTAGAGACAAATCCTGCTACTGTACATTTCTCTCTCCTGACAAAAAGTACAGAGGATGAATTAATTATACTCCTCAGTTTATGATACATATTCATCATAGGTCCAATCAAAGCCTTTTCATCTTTAATTTTGAATTAATCAACTTAAAAATGTGTTTCCTTATAGTTTTAACTTTTGATTATATATTTATAAAGACCTCACCTGCTTCTATGTCACAAAAATATTCTTTAAGATACTTTTTTCCATTAAATACACAGTTAACTTTGTTGCTCAGTCACTCAGTCATGTCAGACTCTTTGTGATTCCATGGACTGCAGCACACTAGGCTTCCCTATCCTTCACCATCTCCTGGAGATTGCTCAGACCCATGTCCATCGAGTCTGTGATGCCATCCAACCATCTCATTTTTTGGTGCCCCCTTCTCTTCCTGCATTCAATCTTCCCCAGCATCAGCGTCTTTTTCATTTAGTTGGCTCTTCACATCAGGTGGCCAAAGTACTGGAGCTTCAGCTTCAGCATCAGTCCTTCCAATGAATATTCAGGACTGATTTCCTTTAGGATTGACTGGTTTGATCTCCTTGCTGTCCAAGGGACTCTCAAGAATCTTCTCCAGCACTACAGTTTGAAAGCATCAATTCTTTGGCTCTCAGGCTTCTTTATGGTCCAACTCTCATATCCATATTGACTACTGGAAAAACCATAGCTTTGACTATACACACCTTTGTCACCAAAGGGATATATCTGCTTTTTAATACGCTGTCTAGGTTTGTCACAGCTTTCCTTCCAAGGAGCAAATTTTTTTTTTTTTTTAAATTTCATGGCTGCAGTCACTATCTGCAGTGATTTTGAAGCTCAAGAAGATAAAATCTGTCACTGTTTTCACTTTTTCCCCATTTATTTGCCATGAAGTGATGGGACTAGTTTCCATGGTCTTAGTTTTTTGAATGTCGAGTTTTAAGCCAGCTTTTTCACTCTGCTTTTTTACCTTCATCAAGAGGCTCTTTACTTCTGCTTTGCTTTCTTCCTTTAGGGTGGTATCACCTACATATCTGAGGTTGATACTTCTCCCAGCAATCTTGACTCCAGCTTGTGCATCATCCAGCCCGGCACTTCACATGATGTATTCTGCATAGAAGTTAAATAAACAGGGTGACAATATACAGCCTTGACGTACTCCTTTCCTGCTTTGGAACCAGTCTGTTCCATGTTCAGTTTTAACTGTTGCTTCCTGACCTGCATAGATTTCTCAAGAGGTAGGTTAGGTGGTGTGGTATTCCCATCTCTTTAAGAATTCTCTACAGTTTGTTGTGATCCACACAGTCAAAGGCTTGAGTGTAGTCAATGAAGCAGAAGTAGATTTTTTTTTTTTGAATTCCCTTGCTTTTTCTATGATCCAGCAGACGTTGGCAATTTGATCTCTGGTTCCTCCACCTTTTTTCTAAATCCAGCTTGTACATCTGGTAGCTTTTGGTTCATGTACTGCTGAAGCCTAGCTTGAAGGACCTTGTGCTAGCTAAAGACAAATATCATATGATATCACTTATTATTTATATGGGGAACCTAAAAATGTGACACAAATGAATTTATTTACAAAAGAGAAACTGAGTCACAGAAAACAAACTTACAGTTACCAGGGGAAAGGTGAGAGGAATATAAATTAAGAATTGGGGATTAAAATATACACACCACTGTATATAAAATACTGGGTTGGCCAAAAGGTTCATTTTTTTTTTCTATAAGATGGCTCTAGTGTGCTTAGTTGTTTTTAAGTTCATTTGAAACAATTTTGTTACATTATTTTTTGACTGCTGTCATATCAGCATGCATTTAAGAAAAAAAAAACTTTTCAAAAATTGGTTAATTTTTGTGTAGTCATTTTAATACTGAAGATGGAAGAAAAAAGCAACAATTTTGGATATTATGCTTTATTTCAAGAAAGGTAAAATTCAACTGAAACACACAAAAAAAACAAAAAACAAAAAAAAATTGTTTAGTGTATGGAGAAAGTCCTGTGACTGACTGAACATGTCAAATGTGGCATGTGAATGTATGGCAAAAACCACCACAATATTGTAAAGTAATTAGCCTCCAATTAAAATAATTTTTAAAAGGGGGCGAAAATAAAATAAGCCCAAAGATAGAACTCAATGTCAATCAACAATTAATAAAGATCTTGTAAGAGATCTCTGTCTTATAAAAAAAAAAAAAAAGTGGCTTGTGAAATTCTGTGCTGGAGATTTCTCATTGGACAATGTCCAATGTTCGGGTAGATCTATTGAAGTTGATAGTGATCAAATCAAGACATTAATTTAGAACAGTTAGCCACGTGGGATATAGCTGACATACTCAAAATACCCAAATCAAGCATTGAAAATCATTTGTACCAGTTTGGCTGTGTTAATTGCCTTGAGGTTTGGGCTCCACAAAAGTGAAAAAACCTTTACTGTATTTCTGCATGTGATTCCCTACTGAAATGTAATGAAAACGTTCCATTAAAAAAAAAATTGTGACAGGTGATGAAAAGTGGATACTGTACAATAATGTGCAACAGAAGAGATTGTGGGCAAGTATTGCTCCCAATTAGACCAACTGAAGCAGCACTCAATGAAAAGCTTCTGGAATTAGTCAACAGAAAGTGAATAATCTTCTAGCAGTATAACACAAGACCGTATGTTTCTTTGATGACCACGCAAATACTGTTAAAATTTGACTGGGAAGTTCTGACTGAACCATTGTTTTCACTACACACTGCACCTTTGGATTTCCATTTATTTTGGTCTTTACAAAATTTTCTGAATGGAAAAAATTTCAATTCATTGGAAGATTGTAAAAAGCACTTGGGAGAGTTCTTTGTTAAAAACATAAAAAATTTTAGGAAGGTGGAATTATGAAGTTGCCGGAAAGAATGGCAGAAGGTAATGGAACAAAACAGTGAATACATTGTTCAACAAAGTTCTTGGTGAAAATGAAAAATGTCTTTTATTTTTACATAAAAATCAAAGGAACTTTTGGGCCAACTCAATATCTAATCAACAAGGATCTATGACATAGCACAAGGAACTCGGCTCAATATTCTTTAATGACCTGAATGGGAACAGAATCTGAAAAAGAACAGAGATATGTATAACTGAATCACTTTGCCGAACTAATACAATATTTAAAATCAACTATAGTCTAATATAAAATAAAAATTAAAAAAATATTTTAAGGATTATGTTGCTTTGCCTAGGCCCATACAATAAAATAATGTAACAAGAAAGAAATATTTTTATAGCTTACAACAAGGCAAATGTATACAAAATGTTTCCTGGATTAGTTAATTCAGTAGTATATCATCTTCAGTATACTATATTCTCACAATTTTGTTTCTAAATTTGCAATATGGATGAAACTCACACAGTATTGCCCATAGGCAGAGAGTTTCTCCATAATGAGTGGAAGAAAATCATTTGAGAAGCTCTCTTGGAGTCACTGCCTTATGTCTCATTGGCTAGTGTTGGATCACATGCTTATTCACAGAATGACCAACCATGGAATGACCATTATTATCTTAGACTAAGGAGACTTCAATCTCTGGGGTTGGGAGGGAGGAGGGTCATCTTATCTGAGCACAAAAATCAGAATTCTATCAGCAATAAAGAACGGAAGTGAGGATAAATTTGGAGCAGACAATGAATAGCATCTGCTGTAGTGTACTGTGACTAAAAAGACCCTTTGTTGTCTGACTCAAGCCTATTCCGCTATCCTCATCTTCTCTGCTCTCCCATCTGTATTGGTATTCACTGGGTTCAACTCGAGTCTTTAGTCTTCCTGATTCCTTTGCCTAGGATATGGAGGAAAATGGTTGTACATAATCAACATTATCTGCCAAAACCCATTTCATGTCTGTTATTTTAGCATCCAAGTAAGTCAACTGAGTGAGGAATCAGAAACTCAACTATATTTTGATCTTCCTAAAGCTCCTCACTTTAATAATCTTGCTCATAATCTCTCTCATGATCACCTATTTTATATTGATCCATTATTTTGTGCATCTCAGTGCCTTCTCATACAGTATCTTAGTTGGTTTTTATGCAAGATATGAGCTAGGCAGAGGATACCAGAGAGGTCAAGTGACTTATCCAGGGTCATCCAAATGACTCTTGGATCAAAAATTACTACTCATAATTGTGACTCCTTAGGCACTGCTCTATTAATTCTTTCAATTTATTTCATTCACTGATAACTGTGAGCATACTCTCCTTTCTTTGATTTGAGAAACACTGTATTAGATAATCAGAGAAGGCAATGACACCCCACTCCAGTACTCTTGCCTGGGAAATCCCATGGACGGAGGAGCCTGGTGGGCTGCAGTCCATGGGGTTGCTACGAGTCAGACACGACTGAGCGACTTCACTTTCACTTTTCACTTTCATGCATTGGAGGAGGAAATGGCAACCCACTCCAGTATTCTTGCCTGGAGAATCCCAGGGACGGGGGAGCCTGGTGGGCTGCCGTCTATGGGGTCGCACAGAGTCAGGCACAACTGAAGCAACTTAGCAGCAGCAGCAGTACTAGATAATAGGCTTCCCCAGTGTCTCAGATGGTAAAGAATCTGCCTGAAATGCAGGAGATCCAGGTTCAATCCCTGGGTCGGGATGATCCCCTTGGAGAAGGGAATGGCTACCCACTCCAGTATTCTTGCCTGAAGAATTCCATGGACAGAGGAGCCTGGATATAATAACAGGGTATGATTTGGGCAAAAGAACAGAAAAATATATATAAAAAGAGAATGAATTAACTTGAGAGGAAAGTATATTCCAAAACATGTCTAAGTCTCAGTATTCTGGCAGTAGGAAATCAGAGCCCACAGTCCAGTTAAGCCACATATTTTCATAAACCTCAGCACGAAACTTCAGAATGGCTCTGCACCTGCTTCAAAATATTGACAAACAGAGCTGTTTTGAAACAGACAAACCAGGGTGCCCTGGAGTTAGGCTTCAGAGGCTCACTCATGCCCAGCCAGTTTGCAAGATAATGGCAGTAAGCCCAGATGGTCCACATACTGTGTTGCCTATATTGTACCAGATGGCTGTGGCCTCTGACATTCAAATATCTTATTGAGACATCCATTTTCATTATAAGTTTCCCCACTAAAAAGCAAAAAACAACCAAAAAGAAATCAATCCCCTTCTGAACTAAAATCAGATATTAAAATAACCATTATCTTTTATTATGAATTAGGTACTTCTGTTTATCTTATTATTGCTTGAGGTGTCACAATATGCTTGCAGAACCAGAAGTGAGGAGTTACTTTAATTCAAACACACCATCTGAAAGAAATTGGTCATCTGTGTTTAACTATGTGGGCTTAAATATTTATGTCTAAATATTTGCACAGGTGTTTTTATTTTACACTTTCTATGTAGAAAATGATTGTTGCTCTTTTATTTTTACATCTAAATGGAAATACATCTAATAGGAGACATAGGGTTATGGGTTACCCAGGTGGTGCTAGTGGTAAAGAACCTTCCTGCCAATGCAGGAGACATGTCACCTGGGTCAGGAAGATCCCCTGGAAGAGGGCATGGCAACCCACTCGAGCTTTCTTGCCTGTAAAATCCCATGGACAGAGGAGCCTAGTGGGCTACAGTTCAAAGGGTCGCAGAGTCAGACATGACTAAAGCAAATTAGCACTCATGCACATGGGGTTATAAGTGAATTAATCAGAAAGATGTGATCAATATTATGAGTCTTATGCTCAGTTTCTAATGTACTTAACAATGTACCCCTTAAGCCTTGCACCCAAATCCTACTTCCATCTTCAGATTTGTTGTCTATATTATATTTACATCAAAATATAGCTTACTGTTGTCCTTTGCCATTGGATCAAATGCTTTGAATTTTTTATTTTTCTACTTCAGAGAATTTATTTTTTAATTTATTTGGAAATCAGTAGTTTAAGGAGTGAAGTGCTTAAAATGAAACTATTCAATGCAACTGCATAGGCTATAAACAGACCTATGGTTGGGTTTGATATTGAGCAACCGAAGTTCTAGCTTGCTCATCAGTAAAGTGAAGATAATAACACCTATTTAAAAGGTTCTAATGATTGAGCACTTATGAAACATAGTTCAGTTCAGTTGCTCAGTCGTGTCCAACTCTTTGTGACCCCATGGACTACACTACACCAGGCCTCCCTGTCCATCACCAACTCCCAGAATTTACTCAAACTCATGTCCATTGAGTCAGTGATGCCATCCAACCATCTTATCCTCTGTCATCCCCTTCTTCTCCCACCCTCAATCTTTCCCAGCATCTGGGTCTTTTCAAATGAGTCAGTTCTTCACATCAGGTGGCCAAAGTATTGGAGTTTCAGCTTCAACATCAGTCTTTCCAATGAACACCCAGGACTGATCTCCTTTAGGATGGACTGGTTGGATCTCTTTGCAATCCAAGGGACTCTCAAAAGTCTTCTCCAACACCACAGTTCAAAAGCATCAATTCTTCGGTGCTCAGCTTTCTTATGTTTATGAAACATAGGGAATGCTCTAAAACTTATCTTGTGAGGCCAGCATTACCCTGCTAGTAAAATAAGACAAGGATACTACAGGAAAACAAAATTAAAGGATAATAACCCTGAAGAACGTAGATGAAGAAATCCTTAACAAAATATTAGCAAACTGAATTCAACAGTGTATTAAAGGGAGGACATATCTTAATGAAGTAGGATTTTTCCCAAGGGTAAAAGGAGGGTTCAATATCTGCAAATAAATTAATGTAATATGTCACATTATCAAACTGAAGAATAAAAAACATATGATCATTTCAGTAGATGCAAAAAAATTTTTTTTCGACAAAATTCAACACCCGTTTATGAGAAAAACTCTCAACAACATGGATATAGAGTGGACATGCATGCCTGCATGCTTAATCACTCAGTCGTGTCTGAGTCTTTGCGACTCCATGGGCTGTAGCCCACCCATCTGTCCATGGGGATTCTCCAGGCAAAAGTACTGGAGTGGGTTGTAATGTCTTCCTCCAGGGTTGCGTGGATATACTTCAACATAATAAAGGCCATATACAATGTCTACAGCTAACATACAGAAGGGTGAAAAGCTGAAAACGTTTCCTTTAAAATCAGAAACAAGACAAGGACATCCACTCTCATCACTCCTATTCAACATAGTATTGGATCTTCCTATACGGATCAATTTGGCAAGAAAATAAGGAATAAAAGGTATCTGAATCAGAATGGAAGAAGTAAAACTATCTCTATTTGCAGATGACATGATATTATATACAGAAAACCCTAAAGATACCATGAAAATACCATTCAAATAATAATTTCAGTCTAGTTGCAGAATATAAAATCAATATACAAAAAAATCTGTTTCATTTTATACATTAATGATCTATCAGAAAGAGAAGCTAAGAAAACAATCTCATTTACATTTTCATCAAGAAGTAAAAAGAAAAGAAAATACATAGGAACCTATTTAACCAAGGAGCTGAAAATCTGTATGCTAAAAACTATAAAATATTGATGAAAGAAACTGAAGAAGGCACAGATAATTCTATGCTCACAGACTGGTTGAATTAATATCAAATTTTTCATATTCCAAACAATCTATATTCAATGAAACCCGTATTAAAATTCCAAAGGCAACTTTTACAGAAATAGATCAAGCAATCCTAAAATCTGTATGGACCCACAAAAGACCCTAAATAGCCAAAGCAGTTTTGAAAAAGAACAAAGCTAGATGCATCACACTTCTTGATTTCAAACTATATTATAAAGCTATATTAATCAAAACAGTATGTGAAAGTGAAATGAAAGTGTTAGTCACTCAGTCCTGCACAACTCTTTGTGACCTCATGGATTGTAGCCCGCCAGGCTCTTCTGTCCATGGAATTCTCCAGGAAAGAATACTGGAGTGGGTTGCCATTTCCTGATCCAGGGGATCTTCCCAACCCAGGGACCAAACATGGCTCTACCACATTGCAGGCAGACTCTTTACCCACTGAGCCACCAGGGAAGCCCTATAGTATTGCATAAAAATGGTCACAAAGGGACTTCCCTGGTGGTCCAGTGGTTAGGATTCTGTGCTTGCACTGCAAGAAACACAGGTTTGATCCCTGACCAGAGAACTAGCATTCCACATGCTGTGCAGTACAGCCTAAAAAAAAAAAAAAGACACAGGGATCAGTGAAATAGCTCAGAAATAAACCCAGGCATATATGGTCAATTAATTTATGATAAAGCAGTCAAAAACAGACAACAGAGAAAGGATAGTCTCTCTAGCAATTGATGCTGGGAAAACTGGACAGCCACATGCAAAAGAATGAAACTGGTCCTTGTCTTACTGAATCCATTTGCAATATCACTGCTCCAAGTCTAGTCCAATCCACCATTTTCTCTCATCTGTCCTACTAACTGATTCTCCCTGCCTTCACTCTTGCCCCCTTTCAATACATGGTCTGCAAGGTAGCTTAAAGAATGTTTGCAACATATAAAATTACATGTCATCCCCATTTTCTCTGCTCTAAGTGAAAAAAAAAATAACCCCTCTTTACTCTGGTAAAGAGCCTTAAAAACTTTGCATGATAATATTAGGTTCTTGCCTCCCTCTAAAACCACCTTTCATATCATACTTTCCTTCAATATAGGGTATCCTCTCTATTCATGGGTCAAAGCATGTCTTTCCTAACTCTGTACTTCCTGGTCCCTCAGCCTAGAATACACTTTCTTAAAGTGTAAAATGACTGTCCCATTCTCATCACTAAAGCCTCAGCTTAAGTTTCGCCTCTTTAGAGAGGATATTTTGTATGCTGTATGAAGCAGTGATGAATGTTCTTGTCTCAGATCTCCAACAGCAGGGTGAAAAACTGATCAGTTTTTCTCCACGTTCCTCCACTCTGAAGTCATTGCCACCTTGGCACCAAGGTCACAGTTCATATGTGCTGCTCCCAGCCAATGCCTGGATGTAACAGGGATACTAAGTCAGGCTCCTTCCTAGGAGGTACAGGACTCCTCTGACAGGTGACTTTGGCTTGAAGACTCCCCATCCGTCAAGACTTTAGTAGAACTTTGATTCTACAATTTTCTCTCCTTCTCTCTCTTCCTCACAGAAGTTAGAGCTACATAGCCGTCACCATCAGGGCCTCTCAGCCTCCTCTGACTCACTCTACATTCTCTCTCACAGGTATTTTTCCCAATAAACATCTTGTACTTCTCAGCTCACATTAGTCTCTATTTCTCAGAGGAACAAGCCTAACATAACCGTATCTAAATGGCTTTCTCAGTCACTATCTCATTTACTTGTTTATGTAATGTAATGTTTATGTTTATGTAATGTAAGAGCCTTAATGTAACCTATAATTATTACTTGTATCTTCGATTGTTGTTTTCCCACTCCACTGTAAGCTCCATGAAGACCTTATTCTTCTTATTTATCCTGTGTCAGCAGCATAGGGTGTGACACTAATTAGGTATTCAATAGATAACTGTTGAATCAATTAATCTATTCATGAAATATTGAGTGGAAAAGAAAAGGACATAGACTAAGGTTTTAATAGTTGTCACTATAGTGAGGAGAGTAAAATTAGGGTACAGTATTAAAATATAAATGTCAAGTTTTACTCTCAAGTTTTTAGCAAAAGTACATTTTTCTCACTTAATTTGTACTTTTGAAGAAAGTAAACTAGGTAAGATAGGTAAAAATAAAAAGAAAATATTAACTCATGAAACCATGCAAACTGAATTTCCAGTATAAATGAAAATAATCCATTTTCATTCAAGATTCTAATAATCTTTTTTAATGAGATTTTTAAATTTATTGTGAACATATATAAAATCCCTCTAATGACTTGAAAGTAAACTGCATACTTGCTTTACATATCCATAATCTAAAAAAAAAAAAAAAGTAAAGAATAGAATATGACAGGGAAGGAAGAAAAATGCTTTAAGGGTCATTGTATGATAAGATAGAAAGTAGTGCCTAGGCTTCTCTAACCCTCATTTATGGGCCTATGATACTAAGGGAAAAGCTCCCCCAAAGAATTAATGATAGATTTTAAGAAAGGCAAGTTGTCAAGAGAACACCAGGATGTTATTCTAAACATATGATGCTACAGAGCATGCAGTGAGATTATACAGCTTCAGCAACAGAACAGGGTAGGTAGGAAAGGGGTGTCTAACAAGTCAATGCTACCGGATGCCTACTCTGTGTCAAGTGTTGAGTTAGAAAATTTGGATAGTGAGAAAAGCAAGTCAGAGCTCTTAAACTCATAGAACTTCATTTAATGGAGAAGTTTGGTATGAATGAAAATGCATACATATAAATACAGTAAGTTTGATATGTGTGCTCAATCATGTCTGACTCTTTGTGACCCCATGGACTGTAGCCCACCAGGCTCCT
This sequence comes from Cervus canadensis, assembly GCF_019320065.1. Taxonomy (NCBI): domain Eukaryota; kingdom Metazoa; phylum Chordata; class Mammalia; order Artiodactyla; family Cervidae; genus Cervus; species Cervus canadensis. The sequence goes on along the minus strand of NC_057419.1, from coordinate 124,901,028 downwards.
CTGTCCATGGAATTTTCCAGGTTAGAATATTGGAGTGGGTTGCCATTTCCTCCTCCAGGGGATCTTCCCAGCCCAGGGACTGAACTGGCATCTCTTGAACTGGCAGGCGGATTCTGTACCACTGTACCACTTAGGAAGCCAATAAGTTCTATAGAGTATAATAAATGCAAGAGTAGTAATGGTAGAAAGGAAAAGTCTCACTTCAATTCCTTATGGAGGGATATTGGAGAGCAAAGTGGTAGGAGCTGAAGCTAGAGAAAGAGGCCAAGGCAAGATATGGAGGGACTTTGGATATCAGTCTAAGTAATTTGGAATTTTTATTAGAGGTCATTGGTCTCCTACGTTTTGATTGTGCATCCCTATCACTTAAAGTAACTGAACATAGACATTCAATGAATGTACATTTTTATATATTCATAAATTGATAAAAATTAATATGCTGTGTATATTATAAAGCATATAGAATATAAATTTTAAGATGAACCACAGTTAATATAAAAATAAATTACACTATTTTCCCTAAAATAGCATAGTCTTGATGACCACTTTGGATAATGGGTGTTAAGGGGGACAGTAAAATGATCAGATTTTTATTTTAAAGATTACTGATGGCAATGTGGATAGATTGCAGCTACTAATAAAGGAACTTAAGGAATGGTTTTGTGCCTATTGTACTTTTGGTGATGAGTAATTGGAAATAACTTGATTTTTAGGGAAATAAAATACTGGGGGTAGATTTCAGAGATACTTTCTAGTAGAATAGGTATGGGGATTTGAATGATTGGATGTGGTTGGATAGGGTCAGTGCAAGGATGAATTGAAGACGCTATCTAGTAATTTAAGATCCATCCCCAATTCCTTATTTTGATATCTGCTGCCAACAGATATCAAACAATAAAACAAGAAAAACAACATCAACAACAACAAAAACAACAAAACAAAGTTAAAAAGTGAGCAGAGTTGAAATTGCCATGGGGATGGATTTCATTTTGGATTTCTGAATTTGAAGTACAAATGTCATCAGTTCCATCGCACAGTTGTGTCCGACTCTTTGCGACCCCATGGACTGCAGCATGCCAGGCTTCCCTTCCATCACCAACTCCTGGAGCTTATTCAAACTCATGTCTGACATCAAGTCAGTGATGTCATCCAACTATCTTACCCAACTTATTTTAACTGTCATCCCCTTCTCCTCCTGCCTTCAATCTTTCCCAGCATCAGGGTTTTTTTTCAATGAGTCAGTTCTTAACACCAGGTAGACAAATGTCACATACAGGTGGAAATGCATGACAGTCAGTCAGGCTCGCAGAAATGAAGTTTAAAGCAAAAAATGTGGATAAGAGACTTACTGATAGTTGAAATCATGGGGAATAATATCACAGGCTTTCTAGAGTATCCTCTGAAATTGCTCCTATCATCATTCATAGTTAAATTCAAAATCCACATTTGACCAGGCGTTCTTAATGCTGTACTTAAAATCAGCTAGGGAACCTTTTAAAAAATACCACTATAGGGGGCGGTCCTAAGATGGCAGAGGAATAGGATAGGGAGACAACTTTCTCCCCCACAAATTCATCAAAAGAACATTTGAATGCTGAGCAAATTCCACAAAACAACTTCTGAGTGCCGGCAGAGGACATCAGGCACCCAGGAAGGCAGCCCATTGTCTTCGAAAGGAGATAGGAAAAAATATAAAAGATAAAAAGAGAGACAAAAGAGGTAGGGATGGAGATCCGTCCTGGGAAGGGAGTCTTAAGAAAGAGAGAAGTTTCCAAACACCACGAAACACTCTCACTGGCGAGTCTGTGGCAAGCCTTGGAACCTCAGAGGGCAACATGACCAGGAGGAAAAATAAATAAATAATTAAAACCCACAGATTATGTGCCTAAGGGCAACTCCTAGCAGAGAAATTGCACAGACGCTCAATCCACCACTACCAAGCGGGGACTGGACAGGGAGGCGTGGGCTGCATTGCTTGGGGTAAGGACCAGGCATGAGTGCCCCTAGGGCAATCTGAAGGAACTAACTTGAGATAGAAATCCAGACTGTGGGGTAGCTACCCCGCAAAATGCCCTAACCTAAGACACCTCCAGGCCCACTTACAAAACAAAGGACTGAGCAGAGCTAGCCGGCTGCAGACCAGCCCATCCCCCGCTGGAGACAGGCAGGGAGGACAGCCAGAGCCAGAAGGGGGCAATCCCGGCCCCAGAGAGGCATCCCCTACCAAACTGCAAGCAGGCTTTGTTGCTAATCAAGACTTCTTGGGATTCTGAATGGTCGACATCCAATGGGAGGGTCGCAGCCAGAGATCAGCTCCCCAGAAGAGATAGACAGCACGCCTGAGAAGGTGTGCTGGTTGTACACCCAGAAAACGGAGCGGCAGGGACAGGGGAGGTGATAAGTTGCAGCCTTCAACTAGGGGCAACTGCGCTCGCCAAGCACCTGGTCACCTGAGCTGCTCAGACAGGGGAAGGGCATAAAACGCAGGCCCAACGAAGTCTGCACCTTTGTGGAATACCCGAGAACCTGAACCTGAGTGGCTTAGAGCTGGGAAGCGCAGGCAACCCAGGGCACGCCTCAGACAGTTCCCAGCAGAGCAACCTAGAGCCTGAACAGTTTAGACTGGGAAAGCACACACGCAATGAGCAGAGGCAAACCCAGTGTGGCCGAGACACTCTGAGCACTCCATACACACGCCAGTGATATTTGTTTGCAATGTTCCTTCCTCCCCACAGCACGACTGAACAACTAAGCCTAAAAAAGTGACCACCACCGCTCCCTTGTGTCAGGGCAAAAATTAGACACTGAGGAGACCAGCAAAGAGAAGAAGCTAAAATAAACAGAGGGAACCACTTTGAAAGTGACAGGTGCAATAGATTAAAACCCTGCAGGTTGCACTGACTACATAGGAAGAGGCCTATAGTTATTGAGAAGTATAAGCCGGATCAAGGAACAATCTGAAAATGAACTGAACCCACACTGTCCACAACAACACTAGAGAAAATCCTAGATATATTTTTACTTTTATCATGTTTTAAATAAAAAAAATATATTATTAAGTCCTCTATTACTCTTTTAATTTTCATCTTTATAACCTACTATTACCTTGAGAAAAAAGAGACTCTATTTTTAAAGCAAACTTCATATATATATATATATATATATACATATATATATATATATATAATAATTTTTGTGACTTTGTTTTTTCTTTAATATTGTAGTTTTGAGAATCTAATCTCTACTCTAGATTTTTAATCTATGCTTTTGGTATTTGTTATCAATTTTTTACCTTTAAGAACCCTATCTTCAGTACCCATTTTTACTTGGGAGCGAGATTATTGGATGGATTTCTCTCTCCACCTTTGGACTCTCCTTTATCTCCAACAGGTCACCTCTATCTCCTCCCTCCCTCTTCTATTCTCTACTCAACTCTGTGAATCTCTTTGTCTGTTCCAGGCTGTGGAGAACACTTAGGGAACTGACTATGAGTTAGATCAGTCTCTCTCCATTTGATTCCCCCTTTTATCCTCCTGGCCATCTCTGTCTCCTTCCTCCCTCTTCTCTTCTCTGTGTAACTCTGTGAACATCTCTGAGGGATGCAGACTGTGGAGAGCACATACGGAAGTGATTACTGGCTAGCTTGCTCTCTCCCCTTTTGATTCCCCCTCTTCTCCTCCTGGTCACCCCTATCTCCCTCCTCCCTCTTCTCTTCTCTGTGTAATTCTGTGTACCTCTCCAGGTTTCCCTCACTGTGGAGAAACTTTTCATCATTAACCTAGGTGTTTTATCATTGGTGCTGTGTAGATTGAGAAGTATTGAAGCTACTGTAAGAATAAGACTGAAAACCAGAGGCAGGAGGCTTAAGTCCAAATCCTGAGAACACCAGAGAACTCCTGACTCCAGGGAACTTTAATCGATAGGAGCTCATCCAATGCCTTCATGCCTCCACTGAAACCAAGCACCACCCAGGGGACAACAAGTTCCAGAGCAAGACACACCACACAAATTCTCCAGCAACACAGGAACATAGCCCTGAGCTTCAATATACAGGCTGCCCAAAGTTACACCAAACCCACTGACATATCAAAACTCGTTACTGGACACTTCATTGCACTCCAGAGAGAAGAAATCCAGCTCCATCCACCAGAACACCGACACAAGCTTCACTAACCAGGAAACCTAGACATGCCACCCGTCCAACCCCACCCACAGTGAGGAACCTCCACAATAAAGAAGAACCACACATTGCCAGAATATGGAAAGGCCACCCCAAACACAGGATTATAAACAAGATGAAAAGGCAGAGGAATACCCAGCAGGTAAAGGAACAGGATAAATGCCCACCAAACTAAACAAAAGAGGAAGACCTACCTGATAAAGAATTCTAAATAATGATAGTGAAAATGATCCAAAATCTGGAAAACTAAATAAAGTTACAGATAAATAGCCTGCAGACAAGGATTGAGGAGAGGCAAGAAATGTTTAACAAAAACTTAGAAGAAATGAAAGAGTCAAGTTATAATGAATAATGCAATAAATGTTCAAAAACACGCTGGAGGGAACCAACAGTAGAATAACAGAGGTAGAAGATAGGATAAGTGAGGTAGAAGATAGAATGGTAGAAATAAATGAAACAGAGAGGAAAAAAGAAAAAAAAAAGAATCAAAAGAAATGAGGACAACCTCAAAGATCACTGGGACAATGTGAAACACCTCAACATTCGAATCATAGGAGTCCAAGAAGAAGAAGACAAAAAGAAAGACCATGAGAACATACTCGAGGAGATAATAGTTGAAAACTTCCCTAAAATGGGGAAAGAAATAGCCACCCAAGTCCAAGAAACCCAGAGAGTCCCAAACAAGATAAACCCAAGGCAAAACACCCCAAGACAAATATTAATCAAATTAACAAAAATCAAACACAAAGAACTGACATTAAAAGCAGCAAGGGAAAAACAAAAAATAACACATAAGGGGATTCCCATAAGGATAACAGCTGATCTTTCAATAGAAACTCTTCAGGCCAGAAGGGGATGGCAGGACATACTTAAAGTGATGAAAGAAAAAAAAAACCTATAGTCCAGATTACTGTACCCAGCAAGGATCTCATTCAAATATGAAGGATAAATCAAAAGTTTTACAGACAAGCAAAAGCTGAGAGAATTCAGCACCACCAAGCCAGCTCTCCAACAAATGCTAAAGAATCTTCTCTAGACAGGAAACATAGAATGGGTGTATAAACTTGAACCCAAAACAACAAAGTAAATGGCAATGGGATCATACTTATCAATAATTACCTTAAATGTAAATGGGTTGAATGCCCCAACCAAAAAACAAAGACTGGCCAAATGGATACAAACACAAGACCCCTATATATGTTGTCTACAAGAGACCCACCTCAAAACAAGGGACACATATAGACTGAAAGTGAAGGGCTGGAAAAAGATATTCCATGCTTATAGAGACCAAAAGAAAGCAGGACTAGCAATAGTCATATCAGATAAAATAGACTTTAAAACAAAGGCTGAGAAAATAGACAAAGAAGGACACTACATAATGATCAAAGGATCAATCCAAGAAGAAGATATAATAATTCTATATGCACCCAACATAGGAGTACCGCAATATGTAAGGCAAATGCTAACAAGTATAAAAGGGGAAATTAACAATAAAACAATAGTAGTGGGAGACTTTAATACCCCAATCACACCTATGGATAGATCAACTAAACAGAAAACTGACAAGGAAACAAAAACTTTAAATGATATAATAGACGAGTTAGAGCTAATTGATATCTATAGGACATTTCACCCCAAAACAATCAATTTCACCTTTTTCTCAATCACACATGGAAGCTTCTCCATGATAGATCACATCCTGGGCCATAAATCTAGCCATGGTAAGCTCAAAAAAATTGAAATCATTCCAAGCATGTTTCTGACGAAAATGCAGTAAGATCAGATCTCAATTACAGGAGAAAAATTATTAAAAATTCCAACATATGGAGGCTGAACCACATGTTGCTGAATAACCAACAAATCACAGAAGAAATTAAAAAAAAAAGAAATCAAAATATGCATAGAAATGAATGAAAATGAAAACACAGCAACCCCAAACCTATGGGACACTGTAAAAGCAGTGCTAAGGGGAAGGTTCATAGCAATATAGGATTACCTCAAGAAACAAGAAAAAAGTCAACTAAATAACCTAACTCTACACCAAAAGCAACTAGAAAAGGAAGAAATGAAGAACCCCATGGTTAGTAGAAGGGAAGAAATCTTAAAAATTAGGGCAAAAATAAATGCAAAAGAAACAAAAAATACCATAGCAAAAATCAGCAAAGCCAAAAACTGGTTATTTGAGAAGATGAATAAAATTGATAAACCATTAGCCAGACTCATCAAGAAACAAGGGGAGAAGAATCAAATCAACAAAGTTGGAAATGAAAATGGAGAGATCACAACAGACAACACAGAAATACAAAGGATCATAAGAGACTGCTACCAGCAGCTATATGCCAATAAAATGGACAACTTGGAAGAAATGGACAAATTCTTAGAAAAGTACAACTTTCCAAAACTGAACCAGGAAGAAACAGAAAATCTTAACAGACCCATCACAAGCACAGAAATTGAAACTGTAATCAGAAATCTTCCAGCAGAAAAAAAGCCCAGGACCATACAGCTTCACAGCTGAATTCTACCAAAAATTTAGAGGAGAGCTAACACCTACTCAAACTCTTTCAGAAAATTGTAGAGGAAGGTAAACGTCCAAACTCATTCTATGAGGCCACCATCACCCTAATACCAAAACCTGACAAAGAAGCCACAAAAAGAGAAAACTGCATGCCAATATCACTGATGAACATAAATGCAAAAATCCTTAACAAAATTCTAGCAAACATAATCCAACAACATATTAAAAAGATCATACATCATGACCAAGTGGGCTTTCTCCCAGGAATGCAAGGATTCTTAAATATCTGCAAATCAATCAATGTAATACACCTCATTAACAAATTGAAAAATAAAAACCATATGATTATATCAATAGATGCATAAAAAGCCTTTGACAAAATTCAACATCCATTTATGATAAAAACCCTCAGAAAGCAGGAATAGAAGGAACACACCTAAACATAATAAAAGCTATATATGACAAACCCACAGCAAACATTATCCTCAATGGTGAAAAATTGAAAGCATTTCCCCTAAAGTCAGGAACAATGCAAGGGTGCCCACTCTCACCACTACTATTCAACATAGTTTTGGAAGTGTTGGCCACAGCAATCAGAGCAGAAAAAGCAATAAAAGGAATCCATATTGGAAAAGAAGAAGTAAAACTCTCACTGTCTGCAGATGACATGATCCTCTACATAGAAAACCCTAAAGACTCCATCAGAAAATTTCTAGAGCTAATCAATGAATATAGTAAAGTTGCAGGATATAAAATTAACACACAGAAATCCCTTACATTCCTATACACTTGCAATGATAAAGCAGAAAGAGAAATTAAAGAAACAATTCCATTCACCATTGCAATGAAAAAAATAAAATACCTAGGAATATATATACCTAAAGAAATGAAAGACCTATATATAGAAAACTATAGAACACTGGTGAAAGAAATCAAAGAGGACACAAATAGATGGAGAAATATACCATGTGCATGGATCAGAAGAATCAATATAGTAAAAATGAGTATACTACCCAAAGCAATCTAAAGATTCAATGCAATCCCCATCAAGCTACCAACGGTATTTGTCAGATAATTTGAACAAATAATTCCACAATTTGTATGGAAATACAAAAAGCCTCGAGTAACCAAAGCAATCTTGAGAAAGAAGAATGGAACTGGAGGAATCAACCTGCCTGACTTGAGTCTCTACTACAAAGCCACAGTCATCAAGACAGTATGGTACTGGCACAACGACAGAAATATAGATCAATGGAACAAAATAGAAAGCCCAGAGATAAACCCATGCACCTAAGGGCACCTTATCTTAGAGGAGGCAAGAATATACAATGGAGAAAAGACAATCTCTTTAACAAGTCTTGCTGTAAAAACTGGTCAACCACTTGTAAAAGAATGAAGCTAGAACACTTTCTAACACTATACAGAAAAATAAACTCAAAATGGATTAAAGATTTAAATGTAAGACCAGAAACTATAAAACTGCTAGAGGAAAATATAGGCAAAACACTCTCCAACATAAACCACAACAGGATCCTCTATGACCCACCTCCCAGAATATTGGAAATAAAAGCAAAAATAAACAAATGGGACCTAATTAAACTTAAAAGCTTTTGCACAATGAAGGAACCTATAAGCAAGGTGAAAAGACAGCCTTCAGAATGGGAGAAAATAATAGCAAACAAAGCAACAGACAAATAATTAATCTCAAAAGTATATAAGCAACTCCTGTAGCTCAATTCCAGAAAAATAAACAACCCAATCAAAAAGTTGACCAAAGAACTAAATAGACATTTCTCTAAAGAAGACATACAGATGGCGAACAAACACATGAAAAGATGCTCAACATCACTCATTATCAGAGAAATGCATATCAAAACCACAATGAGGTACCACTTCACGCCTGTCAAAGGCTGCTATCCAAAAGTCTACAAGCAATAAACACTGGAGACAGTGTGGAGAAAAGGGAACCCTCTTACACTGTTGGTGGGAATGCAAACTAGTACAGCACAATGGAGAACATTGTGGAGAACAATGGAGATTCCTTAAAAAACTGGAAATAGAACTGCCATATGACCCAGCAATCCCACTGCTGGGTATACACACTGAGGAAACTAGAATTGAAAGAGATACATGTACCCCAATGTTCATCACAGCACTGTTTATAACAGCCAGGACATGGAAGCAACCTAGATGTCCATCAGCAGACGAATGGATAAGAAAGCGGTGGTACATATACACAATGGAATATTACTCAACCATTAAAAAGAATACATTTGAATCAATTCTAATGAGGTGGATGAAACTGGAGCCTATTATACAGAGTGAGGTAAGCCAGGAAGTAAAACACCAATAAAGTATACTAACGCACAATTGCACTCATCTCACATGCTAGTAAAGTAATGCTCAAAATTCTCCAAGCCAGGCTTCAGCAATACGTGAACCGAAAACTTCCAGATGTTCAAGCTGGTATTAGAAAAGGCAGAACAACCAGAGATCAAATTGCCAATATCTGCTGGATCATTAAAAAAGCAAGAGAGTTCCAGAAAAACATCTATTTCTACTTTATTGACTACGCCAAAGCCTTCGACTCTGTGGATCACAATAAACTGAGGAAAATTCTGAAAGAGATGGGAATACCAAACCACCTGACCTGCCTCTTGAGAAACCTGTATGCAGGTCAGGAAGCAACAGTTAGAACTGGACATGGAACGACAGACTGGTTGCAAATAGGAAAAGGAGTACATCAAGGCTGTATATTGTCACCCTGCTTATTTAACTTATATGCAGAGTACATCATGAGAAACACTGGGCTGGAAGAAGCACAACTGGAATCAAGATTGCAGGGAGGAATATCAATAACCTCAGATATGCAGATGACACCACCCTTATGGCAGAGAGTGAAGAGGAACTGAAGAGCCTCTTGATGAAGGTGAAAGAAGAGAGTGAAAAAGTTGGCTTAAAGCTTAACATTCAGAAAACTAAGATCATGGTATCTGGTCCCATCACCTCGTGGGAAATAGATGGGGAGACAGTGGAAACAGTGTCAGACTTTATTTTTTGGGGGTCCAAAATCACTGCGAATGGTGACTGCAGCCATGAAATTAAAAGATGCTTATTCCTTGGAAGGAAAGTTATGACCAACCTAGACAGCATATTAAAAAGCAGAGACATTACTTTGCCAACAAAGGTCCATCTGGTCAAGGCTATGTTTTTTCCAGTGGTCATGTATGGATGTGAGTTGGACTGTGAAGAAAGCTGAGTGCCGAAAAATTGATGCTTTTGAACTGTGGTGTTGGAGAAGACTCTTGAGAGTCCCTTGGACTGCAAGGAGATCCAACCAGTGCATCCTAAAGGAGCTAAGTCCTGGGTGTTCATTGGAAGGACTGATGCTGAAGCTGAAACTCCAGTACTTTGGCCACCTGATGCAAAGAGTTAACTCACTGGAAAAGACCCTGATGCTGGGAGGGATTGGGGGCAGGATGAGAAGGGGACGACAGAGGATGAGATGGTTGGATGGCATCACCGACTCAATGGGCATGAGTTTGAGTAAACTCCGGAAGTTGGTGATGGACAGGGAGGCCTGGCATGCTGTGGTTCATGGGGTCGCAAAGAGTCAGACACAACTGAGTGACTGAACTGAACTGAAGTGAATGCATATATATGGAATTTAGAAAGATGGTAATTATAACCCTGTATGCGAGACAGCAAAAGAGACACAGATGTATTGAACAGTCTTTTGGACTCTGTGGGAGAGGGAGAGGGCGGGATGATATGGGAGAATGGCATTGAAACATGTAAATTATCATATGTGAAATGAATCACCAGTCCAGTCTTGATGCATGAAGCAGGGTATCAGGGCTGGTCCATTGGGATGACACAGATGGATGGGATGGTGAGGGAGGTGGGAGGTGGTTCAAGATGGGGAACACATGTACACCCATGGAGGATTCAAGTCAATGTATGGCAAAACCAATACAATATTGTGAAGTAAAATATATAAACAAATAAATTTTAAAAAAAGGACAAGTTAAGTCAATTGGCTATGGGAAGTAAGAGAACGAGTCTAAAATAATCCTCAGACTTCTTTTGGGGTATATGGGAGATGCTGTTACTTTGAGAACACACTTGAGAAACAAAAGTGTAGGAGGAGGGGATAATGAAAATGAGAGAAAGGTGATGAGTACAAGCTTGGTGAGATGGCATTTGAAATATACATACCTAACATTCATCTCAATACAGCTTAAGCTAGAGATCTGGATAGATAATCTGATGAAATAAATAGAAGTATTTGTTTGACATTCATCAATAGATAGATTTTAAGATATTTCTGTGGATGAAGTAAGCCAGGAAAAGTGTGTTAGTGGTTGGAATGGACAGAATGTTAGGAAGAGTGAGAGTAAAGTAGAAAGTGAATGGAATAAGAGCAGACAGAAAGATGGAAGAAAAGCAAAGAAAACTGATGTAGCATGCAAAGGATGAGAGAATTAGGAAAGAATTTTCCATTGTTTCAAATGACACAGGGAGAGCTAGAGTTGGAAACATAATTCTTAAAATTTGGTCCATGGGTACCTCAGTGTCTCTAAGAATATCAGTGGTTTTATGAAGTCAAAACAATTCCCATAATAATACTAATATTTTATTTGCTGTTTTTACTGTGTGGTTACATGCTGCAAAATAATGGTGAGTAAAACTGCTGATTTGTTGTTGTTGTTGTCACTCAGTTGTGTCTGACTCTTTGCGGCCCCACGGACTGCAGAACATCAGGCTGATAACCTTAGCATGAGGTCAAACTAGTGATACTGAATTGTAAAAGTAGTCCTTGCATTGCTTACCACCACATAGTTTCAGGGGGGAAAATGAGCCAATTTTACTTAAGAATGTCTTTGATGAAGCAGTAGAAACTAATACTAATTTTATGAAATTTTGACCCTTTTAATAATCTATGCAATGAAATGGAAGTATACATAGAGCACTTCTGCTGCATATTGACATAAGATGGTTGCTTTGTGGAAAAGCACTTCAGCAATTGTTAGAATTGGAAGATAAACTAGCCTTTTTTCCCATGGAATAACATTTTTATTTGAAAGAATGACTGCAAGACACACCAGGGTTATTCATACTTGGATAATTGGCAGATATTTTCTCAAAGATGGATGAGTTGAATCTGTTGTGTCAAGCAAAAAAGAAATGGTATTTGCTACCATGATAAAACTTGAGCTTTCAGGTGAATATTGGAACTTTGGGGAACTTGTATCTGTCCAGGAAGGCGTGATACTTTATGTTTAGAGTGCTTTCTGATAAGATTGGTAGGAATTATTAATGTATGTGATTTTTGGTATTGTATTAACATTTGAAAAATCTGCACAACTCAGTGAAATAATATTTTCCAAAATATCTACACTTGATGTTATTAAAGAAAGCATGGATAAAATATTCTTCAAAATGCAAGACAGATTAGTGGATTTTAATGTAACAGCATATGAAAAGTTCAGTGATATGGCTTCCGATTCCACATTGCAACTAAACTTAAGAAACTACCACTTACTGAATTTTAGTGTAGTATCAAAAAAAAAAGTGTCCATTATTATCTGAAAACATTATTAAAACATTTTACTTTATTGAAGTTATCTATCTGTAATGAGGTTATATATTTTATTCACATAATTTAACCAAAGCAGCTCATTACAACAGATTAGATGCAGCAGCAAAGATGAGAATCTCTCTTCTAAGCCAGAAGATAAAGAGATTTGAAAAAAGTTTGACAATGCTACTCTATTCACTAATTTAATTTCTTTGCAAAATATAGCTATTTTTCATAGAGCTATGTTATTTATGTTAACATGTATTAGGTTTAGTATTTTTAAATAAACCCACACATAATTTAAATTTTTCTCCATTTTAATTTATAGACTGATATATATCTATTTCTAAATAGATATAATTCATATAAACAAAAGTTCTTTGGGGTCTTCAATAACATTTAAGTGTGTACAGATCTCCTGAGACCAAAAACCTTGATAAGTAACAATTATTTAATAAATGATTAAGACGTCACTAATGAATTCACAGAGATAGTTTCAGTAGAGTGACAAAGCTGCAAGATTAATTCTTATGAGATAGATTATAGATAGTGGTAAGGAGGACATGAAAGTGACTAATAAGATTGCTGTATGGTCTGAGAGACAGCGTGGCCATAATCTAGGAAGTATTTTTTAAAAATTCAGTTATTTCTTCTAAATTTATAAATATAAAGAGACCCCTATCAAAATAAACAAGCTTTTAAACAAGCTTTTAAAATGGAAGTAAAGTTAATGTTAAAGCTCATAGGGAAAATTAAACATCTTGGAATTTCTAGACAAGCTCTGAAAAACAAAAGCAATGAGTGGTGATTAATTATATCAGATGATAACATTTATTATAAAACTTTCATAATTAAAACAGTGTGGAATTAGCACATAAAAAGACACACAAATAGGATAGAATATAAACTTCAGAGATAGGCTCAGATATGTAAGAATATTTCACATGCTATAAAGATGGCATCATATATCAGATTAGATCGACTTTTTGAGTAACAAGCATGAGACAACTGAATGGTTATATGGAAGGAGATAAAATTAAATGGATATCTCACCACAGACAAACATAAACTCCAAATGGATTGGGGGCCTAAATGTAAAAAAAGGAAGAAAACATGAGTAATGTATTGTTTAACCTGACTATGAGAAGAGAATATATAACTATAACTGAACATAGAAAGGAAATTTGATCGATAAAATGAACAGCAAAATAATAATAATAATAATTTCACCTGGCAAAATCACCATTAGATATAGCAATAGTGATCACAGTATTTTCATTTACATGTGAAATGTGTATTATTTTTGATGTAAAAAGAGTTTCAAAATTGAGAAATAAAGATATGAAAAACAGAAAAATGAGCAAAACACACACTTTGTGAAAAACTGAATTAATAATGACAAACATGAAAACAAGCTCAACTTCAGCTATAATAAAATAGTTAAAACTATACTTAGATAGCATATCTCACCTATTAGATTGGCAAAAATTTAAAGTTTTAACTACACTTCATTAGCAAGATTTGGGACAAATCCACTGTCTTGACTTCATTAGCTCAACCCCTAATGAAATGTATATGTGTACATTTATCTCTTGATAAATCAACTCTGCTTCTTGGAATTTTTGCTGAAATTAAACTTCCAAAAATACGAAACACACAGAGTTAGAGAGAGAATGATATGAACATTATTTCTTGTGGAATTACTGGTAATTGCAAAATATTAGAAACAACTTAAATACTCATATTACACAGGAGATTGATTAAATAAATTATGATATATCTGTAAAATACAGTCCTAATGAGTATTAGAAAAAGGAATTAAATAGAGTGCTTAGATCATTTACATGATATCTGGGTTTACATCTATCATCTTCCTATGAATTGATAGAGGGTGATTTCCAGGACATATTACCAAATAAAGAACAGCAAAGTGTTAACATGTATGTAATATTTTATCTTTTATTTAAGAAAGGATAAACAGAAATATATATGTG
>NC_057419.1:124825365-124886681 GCF_019320065.1 Cervus canadensis | reverse complement strand
TTTTTTTTTTTTTTTGCAAAAATAAACTTCAAAGTATATTCCAGAAATCAGTGAATGGGTTAACCAAGGGAGAAAAGAAAGAGTGACATTTCTCTGAGTATACCATTTTCATACTTTTTACTTTTGGGACATTATATTAAGGTGTTTTTTTTTTTTTAAGTTTTTACATATTAAAAATCTCTGAGGTTTTATGTATTAAAAAACAAAGGCAACAAGATAGGGTAAATCAATACTGAATGTATACAAAAACCAAAACAATCCCTAACTGTAAAGAATTGGTAACAGAACCACATAGAAGAAAAAAATTCATCCTAATTCTAGCAGTTTGGACACAGAGCTTTGACCTATATCCTCAGTGGGAATCATTCTAAAGACAGAAAGCATTGTAATGCAATTTTAAATGTAGCATTTTATTTACTGAGTGGCATGAGGATAGAAATTCTGAAATGAATTTGTATATTGTAGGATTTAGAAAATATTAATAGTAAATAAATATATAGATGCTTTTGAGGACCACATTACTCACTGTGAGAAAAATGAGGAATAACAAGGAATTGGGAAAGTAGTGGAAGAGTCTTGTGTTACTGGATAGGAATTAAACACATAGATATATAGAAGTAACCATATCCTAGTAGCAATGCCTATACCAAGATTTCTTATTGGTTTATAAAACAGCTGACCACTAAAAAAGGGGGGGTTTCCTTGGATGAAATAACTGATTTTAAAACTGGGACATGGAAAAGAGAGGGTAAACCTGGTAAAATCAATGGCAGAAAGTAAGGAAATGCTCAGAGTACTGATGGGACATATCAAAGGGGTTCTCATTGGACAAATCTGGGATGACTTGAGCATCAAAATAATTAAGGATAGGAATGAATTAAGTTACATTGATTACAAAAGAATTCAGGAATCTTTACCAATACAAATAAATAACAAAGTGAGCAAGAAAATTCTTCCTTACAGTATGCCAACTAATAAAGAAAGGAAGAAAGAACAATAAAGTGAGAAAAATGATCAGTCTACAATCACATAATAATAAATGGTTCAGAGATGAGTCATCAGTGGATTCTAAGTCCATTGGGTCAAAGCTTATTGACAAATAATTTCTTAATTTACAAATGTATGTAGATTTTTCTGTTTACCTTTTGGTAAACATTTCTATTTCATTTGAATTTGAATTATTTTATGACTCCAACACTTGAAATTTATTGAGAATTAACTTATGGTCAAATATATGGTCAATTTTGAGAAATATTTCTTATGTAAATGACAGAAATATGTATTTTTAACTTGTTAATGAGTTCAGTTTTTTCATTGTCCTCATACAATCACTGAAAAGAGTGTGTTAAAATCTTATACCATGATTGCAGAATTGTCTGTCTTTACAATTCCGTCCATTTTTGACTTAGTAATGTTGAGGCCATATTATTACACATATACATGTTTATTATTCTGTGTCTTCCAAATGAACTAAATCCTTCATCATTATGAAGTAACTTTTCTTTAAAATTATTATTTTTTGCTGAAAAATATATCCTGGTAAATTGTTAACATAGCTACACAGTCTTTCCATTGGTTAGGGCTTTTGTGGAGTACCTTTTTAATCCTTTACTTTCCTTGTGATTTGTATATGCTTCTTATAAACACCTAGATTATTTTTTCAACTCTTGCCTGAGAGTCTTAGAATATTTACTCCTATCTACAGTGAATATACTATGGATATATTTGGTTTTAATTCTGCCATCTTAGTACATGTTTCTATATTTTGCCATCTGATTTGTGTTTCTTTTCTTTTCATCTTTTATTGCCTCCTTTTGGATTTATTATATTATTCTCTAATATTTTTCTATAAATTTGGAAGTTAAACATTTCTTCTCTATTAGTGATTACCTCTGAATGGACATGTTATACTTAGTCATCAAACCTTAATATTAAATATCATTTTTACTTTTCTCCTGAACAATGAAAAAGTTTACTTTCAACCCTCTCTTCTTATATGCTATTGTTTTGTGAATTTTAGTTTCATTAATATACTGAGATCCATAAAAAGTATTATTGTTTTATAAGTCAATGTTTATGTTTAACTTCACATTTACCATTTGCATTGCATTTAGTTGCTTCCTGCATCTCCAACCCTCCATTTGTGGCCATTTTGCTTTGTTTGAAGAATATCCTTTATTATTTTGTTAAGTAAGAGTCTGCTTTTGTCATGTTCTCTTAGTTTTTGTTTGTCTGATAATGTCTTTATTTCACTTTGATTCTTGAGTGATTCTATAATTTTGCTGAATATATGATTCTAATTTAGCATTCACTTTTTAAAAACTTTATTTTGTTTTAGGCTATAGCTGATTAATAATGTTGTGATAGTTTCAGGTGAGCAGTGAAGGGACTTAGTTATACATATATCAATTCTACATATATTGACACTATCATTTGAATGGTAGTGTTGAAGGTAGTGTTGAATGGTAGTTCTCACTGTTGTTGAGAAGGCATTCATCCAACTTATCATTGCACTACTGAACTGAACTTGATCTTTTTTTCTTTAAGGTTGATTTATATTTTATCTTTTTCTGCAGTGTCACTATGATGGCTCTAAACGTGGACTGCTTTTTATTCATTCTGCTTGAGACTTGTTGAGCTCTTTAAATGTGAGTATCTGTGTCTTTCATCAATTTGAAAAGCCATTATTTCTTCAAATCTTGCTTTCCTACCATTCTTTTCTCACCTTGTGGAACTCTTCTAATTTTATACTGTGTGTCTATTATCTTCTTATTTTCTCTTTTATAACCTTCCAATTTTCCTTGCTTCATTCATCACAGTTTCCTGTATCTGACATCCAGCAATGCTCTCTTAGCGTTCTCATCCAGTAATGCTTTCTCTTGTCTAATCTGTCTTTGAGTTCTAAAGTTTTCATGCTAATGTTTAAGTTCCACATTTTCTCATTGTTTATTGATTTTGTATCTTAAATGTCATGCTTTATAGTTTGCAGTTTCTTGCTGAAATATTTAAGTTCAGCTTATAATTTTCATGTGCTGTGCTGTGCTTAGCCACTCAGTTGTGTCTGACTCTTTGTGACCCTGTGGACTGTAGCCTTCCAGGATCCTCTGTCCATGGGTAGTTTCCAGGCAAGAATACTGGAGTGGGTTGCCACGCCCTGCTACAGGGGATCTTCCCAACCCAAGGATCAAACCCAGATCTCCCACATTGCAGGCAAATTCTTTACAATCTGAGCCACCAGGGAAGTCCAAGAACACTGGAGTGGGTAGCCTATACATTCTCCAGGAAATCTTCCTGACTCAAGAATCGAACTGGGGTCTCATGGATTGCAGGCAGATTCTTCAACAGCTGAGCCACCAGGGAGGCTCTAATTTCCATGTGCACACTACAAACAAAACACATTGTCTTGTTTTCTTCATATCGTCTTGTTTATTCTTTTCCAATGAGTCCTTCCAATGAAGGACTGATATTGAAGCTGAAACTCCAATACTTTGGCCTCCTCATGTAAAAATTGACTCATTGGAAAAGACCCTGATGCTGGGAAAGATTGAAGGCAGGAGGAGAAGGGGACAACAGAGGATAAAACGATTGAATGGCATCCCCAACTCAATGGACATGAGTTTGAGCAAGTTCCGTGAGTTGGGGATGGACAGGGAAGCCTGGCATGCTGCACTCCATGGGGTTGCAAAGAGTTGGAAATGACTGAGTGACTGAACTGAACTGATATGGTTCACGTCGTTTTGTTTCTTCATGTGCCTGTTTATCATTGTATTTCAGTTACAGGAATTAAAAGTAATTGAAAGAAACAATTTCAAGCCTAGGATTTTTTTTTTTTTTTCTTATATTAAGAAAATTAGAAAGGTCAAGAATATAAAATCACTTTATTCCAATTTCCAGGCTCAATATTTTTTTGGTTACATAGGTGACTTGAACGAAGCCTGAACTCCATGTCAATGGTGGTTTAATTCTGCTTCATCTGTATTTCTAGTGTACAGGCCTTTGGGATCCAAAAATAAGCTCAAGTCAGTTGACCTTTGCCAGGCTCATGAGATTAGAATGAGCTTCTCAACCTGTTATCACATCTTCAGGTTTGCAAATGCTTCATTAGCAGACATGACCCAAAAGTCATACTCATTTTTCTGGATTTCTGTCTTTCTGGATGTCTCACTATTTTATTATATTCTCAATGCCTATAATATTTTTTTCCATATTTTTGTTATCTTTAGCATAAGAATCTGTCTAAATTACCCAGGCTGTAATTGTTAGAAGCTAATGCTTTTGTAATTATTAGAAGCTAATTGGTGCTTTTGAACTGTGGAGAAGACTCCTGAGAGTCCCTTGGACTGCAAGGAGATCCAGCCAGTCCATCCTGAAAGAGATCAGTCCTGGGTGTTCATTGGAAGGACTGATACTGAAGTTGAAATTCCAATACTTTGGCCACTTGATGTGAAGAGCTGACTCATTGGAAAAGACCCTGATGCTGGGAAAGATTGAAGGTGGGAGAAGGGGATGACAGAGAATGAGATGGTTGGATGACATCACAGACTCGATGGACATAAGTTTGAGTAAGCCCTGGGAGTTGGTGATGGACAGGGAAGCCTGGCATGCTGCAGTTCACGGGGTTGCAAAGAGTCAGACACGACTGAGCAACTGAACTGAATTGAATGCTTCAATATTCTGATTTAATTTAGCTGTGTATTTCTTTTGTAAGCACCACAAGAATTAACATCTTCCTAGAGAAGCTCTTCAGGATGGAGATGGTAAAATCTGTAAACCTTTGAACATGTAGTTCAAATTGTGTATATAGGTTCACTTTTCTTTCTGGGAGATGTTTCATTGCTTTTTATCTAAAAGTGTGTGTGTGTGTGTGTGTGTGTGTGTGTGTGTGTGTGTAGCCACCTATAATAGAACAATCTTAAAACTTAAATTTATTTTATCAATAAACCCAGAGTCAAAAATCTTTCGATGATATCAGAAACGTGGTCTTGATCTCATAAAATTTACTGGAATCTTTTACAGAAATGTAACTTTGAAGAAGAATTATTTAATGAGACACTAACTGTAAATTTCAACTGGAAGAGAAAAAATAAAAGGAAAAAAAATGGATTGTAAAAGCCCTTATATGCCAATCAGTTAAATTTTGTGACTTGAATATTAGCGTCCCATCACTTCACGGCAAATAGATGGGGAAACAATGGAAACAGTGACAGACTTTAATTTTTTGGGCTCCAAAATCACTGCAGATGGTGACTGCAGCCATGAAATTAAAAGATGCTTAATCCTTGGAAGAAAAGCTATGACCAACCTAGACAGCATATTAAAAACCAGAGACATTACTTTGCCAACAAAGGTCCATCTAGTCAAAGCTATGGTTTTTCCAATAGTCATGTATGGATGTGAGAGTTGGACTCTAAAGAAAGCTGAGCACCAAAGAACTGATGCTTTTGAACTGTGGTGTTGGAGAAGACTCTTGAGAGTCCCTTGGACAGCAAGGAGATCCAACCAGTCCATTCTAAAGGAAGTCAGTCCTGCATATTCACTGGAAGGACTGATGCTGAAGCTGAAACTCCAATACTTTGGCCACCTGAAGTGAAGAAGTGACTCATTGGATGAGACCCTGATGCTGGGAAGGACTGAAGGCAGGAGGAGAAGGGGACGACAGAGGATGAGATGGTTGGATGGCATCACCGACTCAATGGACGTGAGTTTGAGTAAACTCCAGGAGTTGGTGATGGACAGGGAGGCCTGGTGTGCCGCAGTCCATGGGGTTGCAAAGAGTCAGACATGACTGAGTGACTGAACTGACTGACTGAACTGAAGGCATGCATATTTTAAATATAAGCTATAAGATGATCATTTTTCTCCCTTCAACTTCCCCCAAATTTTCAAAGAAACCAATAAATGTTTTTCTTTTTGTATAACCAGAATTCAAGGATATATTTAAAAACATGGGGGAAATAGTATATTTTAAGTAGATTAACAGTATAAATTTAGACATGTTTACTTTGTGAAGATTTGTATTGCACTATAAAATTTTCTACTGAAGATACAGAGTTAGAGTAAAAATGTTAAGATTAATATTCTGGGATAGATTTATCTTTTCCAAGATTTAAATGCTCTATTTTAAAAATTTAGACTTTTCCATATATTTTTGTCATCTTCAAATCATTTTAAATATCTCACAGGTATGTGTCTGTGTTGCAGAATTCATTGGCACTTTGACTCACAAAATAATTCAGCAGCATAAACGGAAACTTTACTTTTGCATATTCATATGCTTTACATTTCTTTCATTATTGTTAACCTAAATATCAGATAAATAGGTTAAGAATAATCATTAACTAGAAGAATCCCGATTAAACGCAAATGTTACCAGTCGACGTCTGTACGTTGTTCACAGTACATAATCCGAAAGTATTGAGCATAGCCGCTGCAATTCTACTGGCCAAGAAAGTTAATTACCTAAGGAAATTGCCCAAACAATAGCAATCTTCATGATGGCCTTAGTCCGTGAATTGAAACGGCTATGCTCAATAGGATTACGTATTGCTACATACCGATCCAGCGAAATAGCGCAGAGGTGCATGATGGACGCTGTAGAAAATAAAACATCTAAAGAAATCCAGACGGGGCACAAATATCTAGGTAGTGGCCAGACATAATCTGAAAGAGAACAGAGAGAAGACAAGAAGAACATGTTATGCATATTATACCGACCATAGTTTTAGTCTATTTTTTCTCATAATCTAAATTTTTAAAAGGAAATGAAATTTGGTAAACATTGTTTTTCCATAGTAATGATGATGACAATAACAATAACACATTCAGTGTTACATATATTATTTTTTATTGAGGCAAAACTTACATATTAATCATTTTAAGTTGTACAATCCTGAAGCATTTAGTCTATTCACATCATCATGCAACCATCACCTCTTTCTCGTTCTAAAATATTTCATCATTGCAAAAGGAAACTGCTACCCATTAAGCAGTCACTCTCCATTTTCCCATTTTTCGCCCCCCTACCCATCCCCCTCCCCAGCCCCTGAAAATTTCTTATTTGCTTTTTATCTTTTGAATTTAGCTAATCTGGGTATTTCATATAATCAAAATCATACAGCAAGCAATCTTTTGTGTCTTACTTCTTTCACTTAACACAGTATTTTTAAAGTTCTTCCATTTTGTAGCTTCTATCAGTACTTCATTCTTTTCTATCACTGATGCTCTTATCAGTTGAGATTTTTTTGGGATGGTCTTGTAAATGGAATTGTTTTCTCAATTTCATTTATGATTTGCTCATTTCTCCTGTAAAAAGCTATAATTAATTTTCATGTATTAATCTTGTATCCTTCAACTTTGCTGAATTCATTTATTATATCCATATTTTTGTGTGTGTGTTCTTTAGGATATTCCATATGAAACATCATGTCATCTGTGAAAAGTGCTAATTTTATTTTTTCTTTTCCAGTTTCCCTCTGCCTTTTATTTTCTTTCTTGTTTGATTTCTCTAGATAGAATTTCCAGTGCAATGTTAAGTGTCAGTAGTGAAAGCAGATGTCTTGTCTTTTTCCTGATCTTAAAGAGTAATCTTTCATTCTTTCATTATTGAGTTGGATGTTAACTGTGGGTTTTTCATAAATGCCCTTTACATGTTGAGAAAGTTTCCTTTTATACCTAGTTTGTTGCATGTTTTTATCATGAAAGAGTGATGGGTTTTGCTAAACACCTTTTCTCTATCAATAGAGATGATTGTGTGCTTCTCTTACCTTCATTGTATTCATGTGATGTATTACATTAATTGACTTTTATATGCTAAACCATCTTTCATTCCTGGGATAAGTCACACTTGGTCATGGTGCATAATATGATGCCAAATTTAGTTTGCTTTTGTTGAGGATTTCTTGCATCTATATTCAAAAGTGACATTGGTCTATACTTTTCTTGTAATCTGGCTTTGGTATCTGGATAACGCTGGTCTCATAGAAAGAGTTACAATTATTCCCT
This sequence comes from Cervus canadensis, assembly GCF_019320065.1. Taxonomy (NCBI): domain Eukaryota; kingdom Metazoa; phylum Chordata; class Mammalia; order Artiodactyla; family Cervidae; genus Cervus; species Cervus canadensis. The sequence continues at coordinate 124,878,680 of NC_057419.1, read as the reverse complement.
CATCTTTTATTTTGTAGGAGTTTGAAAAATACTGGTGTTAATTCTTCTGTTAAATGATTGATAAAATTTTTCAGTGGAGCCATCTGGTCCAGGACTTGTCTTGCTGGCAGGTTTTTTGATTATTGATGAAATGTCTTTACTTGTTATCAGAGTCTTTATTTCTTTTTTTTTTTTCATTTATTCTTATTAGTTGGAGGCTAATTACTTTACAATATTGTAGTGGTTTTTGCCATACATTGACATGAATCAGCCATGGATTTACATGTATTCCCCATCCCGATCCCCCCTCCCACCTCCCTCTCCACCCGATTCCTCTGGGTCTTCCCAGTGCACCAGGCCCGAGCACTTGTCTCATGCATCCAGCCTGGGCTGGTGATCTGTTTCACCAGATAATATACATGTTCTGATTCTGTTCTCGCAAAACATCCCACCCTCGCCTTCTCCCACAGAGTCCAAAATTCTGTTCTGTACATCTGTGTCTGTTTTTCTGTTTTGCATATAGGGTTATCGTTACCATCTTTCTAAATTCCATATATATGCGTTAGTATATTGTATTGGTCTTTATCTTTCTGGTTTACTTCACTCTATCAGAGTCTTTATTTCTTCTTGAGACACTTTTAGTAGTTTGCCTGTTTCTAGGAATTTGTTCATTTCATTTAGCTTATGTGATTTGTTGGAGTACAACTGTTCACTTATTATTTTATAATTCTTTTAATTTCTCTAAGTTCAGTCATAATGCCCCTCACCACTTTCATTTTTAATTTTAGAAATTTGTATCTTCTCTCTTTTTTTCATAGTATTTCTAGTTGAAAGTTTGTCAACCTTGTTGACTTTACTGTGCCTTGAGTCTCAATTTCTCCATTTTTTGAAGTAGAGTTTATAGTTTTGCCATATACAGAATTCTTGGTTGACAAAATTTTTGTTTTTGCATGCTTTAAATATGCAATATCACTGCCTTCTGGCCCCCATGGTTTCTAAAGAGAAATTCATTATTAATCTTGTTAAAGATCCCATATAATTTTGACCATAAGTCTTGGTGTGGATCTCTTGAAATAATATGTTTATAGAGTTCATTGAGCTTCTTATACATGTAGATTCATGTCTTTCCTCAAAGTGTGGGAAATTTTGGCCAATATTTCCTTAAATTTCTTTCTGCATGTTTTCCCCCTTCTCCTCCTCTTCTGGCACTACCATTATACATGTGTTAGTAAACTTGATAATGTCTCATGTGTCTCTAGGGTGCTGTTCATTTTCCTTCATCTTTTCTCTATCTTCTCCTCACACTGGTTGATCTCAATTGATCTGTCTCAAAGTTCTTCAATTTTTCCTTCTTTCTGCTCAGTTCTGCAGTTGAATCAGTCTAGCAAATTTTTAACTTCAGCTTTTGTATTTTTCATCCTCCAAATTTTTATTTAATTTCTTTTTATAATTTATATTCCTTTATTGCTATTCTTTGTTGAGGTGACATTATCCTTATTTCCTTTAGTTCTTTGTCCATGGTTTCCTTTGGCTATTTGAGCATTTTGAGAATTGATTTAAAGCCTTTGTCTATTTAAGTCTAATGCCTAGGTTTCCTCAGTATTATTTTCTTTTTTACTATGAAGGAGTCATACTTTCTAGTTTCTTTGCATTCTTCTTACCTTTGATGAAACTTGAATACTTTGAACTTCATAATGTGGCAACTCAAGAATTTAGATTTTTTTCCCCTAGACATGCATGATTCAGAGGTCAGCTAGAGATTTAAGCAGACTTTATGGTTCCCCAGAGAAGAATCTGTGGTTTGCCCTATCTCTGTCCTTTCCTAGATTCTCCCTCAACTTTTAGTTTTGAGATTTCTTCAAACTCTGTCTTCGGTTCCTTTGAGCTACTAAAACTACAGATTTTGGGGAAGTTAGTATTTCACCTGGCATAGACTGCATCTTCTTCTTTGGCTAATAAGTCATGAAATTTGTAAACTCAACCAGTGTTGTTCACTTCTTCCAAGTCTTAAGAAACCCCAGAATCTTTGTTTTAGGTTTTTCTCCTGTACATTTAGAGTTGTTTTAGTATTGTGTTTAGAGTTGATGGGCTTGCCTGATAGCTCAGTTGGTAAAGAATCTGCCTGCAATGCAGGAGACCCTGGTTCAATTCCTGGGTCAGGAAGATCCTCTGGAGAAGGGATAGACTACCTACTCCAGTATTCTTGGGCTCCCCTTGTGGCTCAGCTGGTAAAGAATCCACCTGCATTGCGGGAGACCTGGGTTTAATCCCTGGGTTGGGAAGATTCCCTGGAGAAGGGAAAGGCTACCCACTCCAGTATTCTGGCCTAGAGAATTCCATAGATTGTATAGTCCATGGGGTTGCAAAGAGTCAGACACGACTGAGTGACTTTCACTTTCACTTTTTATTGGCAATACCAGAAGTGTAACTAACAACCATTGGAATTCAAGGAGCAAAACAAAGAAATCAAAGACGTTATTAAGAATTATTCTAAACAAAATATTGATAAATGTTCATTTCTGTTCATCATTATCTTGTAATCTCCTCAGATTGTATCCACCCAGAAATTGACTGTTTTGAGGGTTTGTGTATTCTCAACCTGTTTCATTTGCAGAAATTCAGTTCAGTTCAGTTCAGTCGCTCAGTAGTGTCCAACTCTTTGCGACCCCATGGACTGTAGCATGCCAGGCCTCCTTGTCCATCACCAACTCCTGGAGTTTACTCAAACTCAAGTCCATTGAGTTGTTGATGCCAGAAATTACATTTCCAATTTTGTTTCAAATACACAAGTATCACCTGACTGCCATTATGTGGAGAATTGTGTTGCTATAACCACTGGAATATAAGATGCATTAGGTCAATGTTCTCTGTGTTTTATTTTTCTACTAATTAATTCATGATACATAGGTCAATGCATAGCACAAAGCAGGTATCCAATAAATATTTATTAAATTTGTAAACGAATATATCCCCCTCAACAGATTATAACATAACCCTAAATCCAACTTCATCATGCTGTGCTGTGCTTAGTTGCTCAGTCATGCCCGACTCTTTGTGACCCCATGGAGGTAATCCTCAAGGCTTCTCTGTCCATGGCGATTCTCCTGGCAAGAATACTGGAAAGGGTTGCCATGCTCTTTTCCAGGGGATCTTCCCAACCCAGGGATTGAGCCCAGGTTTCCCATGTTGCAGGTTGATTCTTTACTGTCTGAGCCACCAGGAAAGCCCAAGAATACTGGAGTGGGTAGCCTATCCCTTCTCCAGAGGGCCTTCCCAACTCAGGAATCAAATCAGGATCTCCTGCATTGCAGGTGGATTCTTTATCAGCTAAGCTATCAGAGAAGCCCCAACTTCATCATATGCCAATATACATTCTCAATAGGGTGCATATCCACTTTGCAGATCCACTATCTAGTCAGTTCTCAGTTCTCAGCAATTACACATTTAATAATGGCAAAAATGGCAATAGCTATTATATAGTATCTTATACCAAGCACAGTGTTAGCAGTGTTAGGTATTTCATTTTTAGTTCTAATCCATATAACTGTAGTATCAACTCTACCACCCTACAGTGTGAGGAAAATGTGTCTCAAAGTTTCAGACTTGTTCAAGTCTACAGAATTTTGCTCCAAATCTGACATTTTTTTCCGCAAACACAAAGGTACTTCCTATCACCATTTATTAAATAATAAATACAATTGTGTTTTACAATACAGGACAATATTCCTTGTGCAGGTTTTTCAAGAAGTCTACTTCCAAACCTATAAGACAGCAAAATCCAAAAACAAAGGGAATGAACAAGCACCTAAAGTAAAAACTATCCCAAAGATAGCAATAACAGAATGAGTTAAATTATTCATTATCAAAAATAATTGCAGAAAACTTTATCTGAATTTGTGTAAGCCAAGTTTTCTCAAACTTGTCTGATTATAACTATTCCCTAAGGTTTTTTTTTAATCAAAAATGTTTTTGCTGGATTTCACTACAGACATTTTAATTCAAAATATTTAGAGTTTCAGTGAAAATTTAGTTTCTGTTTGCCTTTGTAAGAAGACAAATGTATTTTTCAAGTTGTCTCAATGGAACTAAAGTGTATTTTCTTTAGACAAATTTCTGAGAAGAAATATGTGAAAAGTTTGTTGGAAATTGCATAGCAAAAAGGCCATATAGCATAATTTCCATGAGGGAGGTCAGTTAGTTGAATGAGATAAAATCTTGTTTTCAGAAGCAAAAATTGCATAGTGTTTCATAAGATATTTTCCTATATTCACCCATTTATTTATTCAAAGATTACATCAGCCTTAGTAACCAAAACTCACAGGCATCACCACCAATATCGATAATAATGAAAAAGACTGAATAACAGACACTGTAAAATTTCAGTTCATTTGTTCAAATGAAAAAATAAAAGGGATTTATTTCTATGAAATGTTGGAGATAACATTTGCTTGGTACAATAAATATTTGTTACTTGTTTAAAGGAATAACCCCATCACAGGGGAAATGGCAATTTTCCAATATATGATTATGATTAAGAAATGTGGAATGTTGAACTGTAAAATAATCCCAAAGCTAAAATGGAAATGAGAAGTTATAATTGATGTTTTTAAGTTAACATATATGAAAAGATGACCAAACGTAAAAAAAGTTTAAAAATTTCATCAGTTCATTTCATAAAATAATATAGTGTCAGTATCAAAACTTACAAAATACTGAAAAAATGAGACTAGAGACAAATAGCATTCATTGATATAGATTCAAAATTACAAACAAAATATTCACAAATAGAATTCAGCAAAGAGTAAAATGAGTAAAACATCACAGTAAAATAAAATTTAGTTCAAGAATGTAATGATAATTTAATATCAAAAATCTGCCAATATAGTCTCTTATATTAACATTTGTAAAGAAAGTTTATGAGCTTTATTCTTAAGAATAACTTTATAAAATGCTATAAAATACAGGAGCCATTCCTAATTAAAACTTTAATTAATTATATAGAGATAAATAGAACTCCCCCTTAAATTTGATAACTTACAAAACCCAAGAACAAATATAAACAGTAATGCATTAAATACATTTCAATTACATTAAATTTAAAAATTGGACAGGGCAGAAATTTACAGAGACTTTAAATCAGTACCATAACCATACTCAATGAAGGAGGGGTGGATAGTCTTGAAATTAACAGAAAGAGAACTTCACAAATAAGAAGTAGTACTTATGAAAAAGAAACAAATGAAGAGTTTAGAGCTGAAAAAAAATAAGAAAACAAATCACTGTGTGGGCTCAATAGAAGAATGGATATGATAGATGAAGAGTCATTAAAACTGAATGTAGATCAATAGGAATTATCCAAATGAACAAGAATGAGAAAAAATTAAAACTAAATGAGCACAGTAGGAACTATGGGACAACCAATGAAACACACCTAACATTTATGCCTTTGAAATCTGGAGAGAGGAGATATTGGTACAGGAGAAAATTATGTGAAGAAATAATGGGCTAAAATATTTCATATTTGATGAAAAATAAATCTACAAATTTATGAAGTTCTGCAAAACCCAAATGGTTAAACCAAAGAAAATCATACCTAAACACATCATAATCTGGTGAAAACAAAAGATAAAGAAAAAAAATTCTTGAAGCAGCTGAGAAAAATGACTTTTTCATGAGAGACCAGAAGGTATAATCACAATTTGGAATTTTATGTCCAGTGAAACTATCTTCAGAAAATGAATGTAAAATAAAAAGATTTTCTTAGTAGAGGAAACTAAGAAATCGATTGCCAGGAGACTTACTTTAAACAAATTTAATGATGTTCTTCAGAAAGATAGAAAACTTATAAACTTTAAGAATAAATGAGGAACAACAGAAGTGTTAAACAGTCTGGGAAAATAAAATAATTATTTTTCTTTTCTTAGGTCTTTAAAAGATATGTGACTGTCAAAAACAAAAATTATTACATCATCTGAGAAGGTTCTCAATGTATATAGGTAAATTCCATATTATAATTAAAACAAAGAGGCAAAGGCTTAAGGAGCTTATATGGTTGTAAGATTTTTATATTCACTTGAAGTGAATAAAATATTAATTACAAGGAAATTATGACAGGTTAGCTATGTATATTTTAATCTAAACACAATCATTAAAATTTGTACAAAGAATATAGCAAAAAATCAATATATCAATGAAAATGGAATAATAAAATAAAATGCAAGACCCACCAAATAATTCAGAAGAGGAAAAAAAGTAATTAAAAAGAGAAGGGATAAATAGAAAATGATAAAATAGTAGACATAATTCCAAACAAATTAATAACTGCATTAAATGTAAATGATATAAGGTATAATTTGTATCAATTTAAGGAACTAGCCATGTTGGATTAAAAAAGTATAAAAATACCATATACTGTCTATGATAAACCTACAAGTTTAAATATAATGTAGATAGGTATACAGTAAGAGAATGTAAAAAGATAAAATCTGTAAATACTAATCAAAAGAATGCTGGGGTTATATATTAATATTAGACAAAGTAAATTTCATATCAAAGAATATTACTAGGGATAACAGAGACCATTTTATAATGATAAGGGTGTCAATTCCTCAAGGGGATATAACCATACTAAATATTTATGTACCTAATAGCAGAGCTTCAAATTTCATGAAGCAAAAAAAAATAGAAAAGAAAGAAATCAGAAGTACAATCACTACACACACACACACACATATATACAATGGAATATTGTTTCATCTTCAAAAGAATGAAATTAAGATACATGCTACAACATGGAGGAAACTTAAAGACATTATTCTTAGTGAAATAAGTCAGACACAAAGGGACAATTCCACTTACATGAGGTTCCTAAAATAGTCAAATTCACGGAGACAGAAAGTAGAATGGTAGCAGGTGGAGGAAAGTAGTATGAGGAGTTATTGTTTAATGAGTTCAGAGTTTCAATTTGGAATGATGAATTCTGGAAATGGATAGTGGTGATGGCTTCACAATAGTGTAAATATACATAATGTTACTGAAATGTATGTTTAAAAATGGTTAAAAGGATAAATTTCATGATATATATATATATTAGCAAAAAAAAGTAAATAGCACTTTTCCAGCCACCTTAGAAGCCCTTCCATGTGGTCTGACTGAATAGTAAACACTTCACCTCCACAAATTAACCACAGTCCTGGTATTTACAGTAATCAGTAACAACATTTCTTTATAGTTCTATAAATAAAGTGTGCATTCCTTAGTGAGAAAAAAGTACAATCACAATTATACTTGAGATTTCAGTATCTTTTCCTCAGTAATTGATATAACAAGCAAACAGAAAATTACTAATGGTATGAAAGAACTGAACAGCATTAAGAACAAACTACAACAAATTGACATTTGCAGAACACTCTATGCAACAATGATATATACACATACTTTGCAAGAGTTCATGGGAAGAAATACAATAAATTAAATCTTAAGAAATTAATATAATTGATATTATACAATGTATAATTCTCTGACCACAACAGAATAAACCTAAAAACCAGTAACAAAAAGATCCCTGGAAAAAGTCAAAGTATCTGGCAATTAAACAACACAGTTCCCCACAATTCATGTTTCAAAAAGGAAGACAAATTATATTAGAAAATAATTTGAACTAAGTAAAAATTAAAGCATCAAAATTTGTGTGATGGTGTTAAAGCAGTACTCAGAGGGGAATTTCTAACATTAATGACTTATTTTATAAAGGAAAAAAATATCTCAAATCCACGATCTATGCTTCTATATTAAATGGACAAAGAAGGGTAAAAGTTAAATCCAAAGTATCAGAAGAAATGAGGTAATAACTACAAAAGCAGCAATTAATGAAATTGAGGAAATTCAATGACATCAAATGAAATGAAATGAAATGTTGGTTATTTGAAAAGATTTTATAAAATTGATAAACTTTTAGTCAGATTGAAGAATAAATAAAAGTAGAAGACACAAAGTACCAATATCAGTGATGAAAGAAGAAATAACTCTGTAGACTCTACAGATAGTTATAAGGGGATTATAATTATAGACAAATATATTAATGCATATATATGGAATACTGGAAAATGGTATTTATTTGCAGGGAAGGCATGGAGACGCAGATAGAAAGAATGGACTTGTGGACACAGTGGGGGAATAGAGGATGGGACTAATGGAGAAAGCAGCATAGCACTACCATGTGTAAAATAGATAGCTGATGAGAAGTTGCTATATAAAAAAAGGAGCCCAGGCTGGCACTCTGTGATGACCTAGAGGGATGGGATGCAGGAAGGGGAAGGAAGCTCAAGAGGGAGGCGATATAGGTATAATTATGGCCGATTTGTGTTGTTGTACAGCAGAAATCATCAAAACATTGTAAAGCAATTTTCCTCCAATAAAACAAAAATCAAGAATGATTTGTCCATAAATTTTGTAGGGTTTTGGAGTCCTTAGACATGAAATCACAAATTTTCTGAGCAATGCACTGAGGCAAGGATTTCAGTGGAGAATGTGCTCCTAAGAAAAAATGAAAACAACAAAAGAAGGATACAAGTGCTCTAAATCCCCAAACCTGAGTCAGCCTTTTCCTCAGCCTAACATTGGCTCACTTGCACTCTGTGAAGACTGCCAAAGCCAGGACAGTTTACTAAAAACTTAACCCAGATTTGAATTCATCTGAATAAAGACTTTTTAGAACTCCAAAGTCTTTTTAGATGGCCAGTCTTTTAAGTTAAGGACCAGTTCCACCCTAACTTAAAGTCTGGAAAACTTAATGGAATCCTAGGCTGTCACTCAAGTTGATGCTATTGACAGAATTGACTGTCAGCAACATCTCTTATAGATCAGTAATTTCCATACACAGGTCCATGGAGAAAATTGAGAAATTAAGTATAACAATGTAATTTTAATAAGGCTATATTTGTTCCATTTAAATATATTTTATTAAATAAATAAATTCAATAAATATACGGACTTATTTTTTTTAATTCTAAAATTATCCTCCTTATGGAATCCAGAAATAGAAGGGTCTAGCCCATATGATTGGCTGAATTTTGCTTTACTATTTTATTCCTGATCCCATGTTTTTGAGGACTCAGAACATTCTTGATGTTTCCTATCACTTTGCCCTTGACAGAGTTCCCTGGATATCATTGCATTCTGCATCTTACATCAATTATTTCTTCTAAATGTTTTCAGGGAACGCCATGAACTTTCTCCCTTGTAATCACACCCATCCCCTTGCAATTTGATTCTTTTCTGATACTAGACTGTGTTTCCACCCACTTGAACTTGATTTAGAATTACTGGATCTTCTTTTGCTTCTGAAATTCAGACATTTAAAAAATTTTACCTTGTCACTCAGACCTGAAATTCTGGACTACTTTTTAGGCTATAACCTTTGCTTCTTTCTGCAGTAGAAAGTAAATTCTCTCTCCTTCTATCTACTCTGAGTAAACTGACCCTAAGTAAATTTGTCCAACTACTAAACTCCACTACCTTGGTAGTGCTGAGAGGAGGAGCTGCAATTCTGGAGGCATTACCTGTATGCTGTAGAGTTGCTGGCAACTCTGCAGGCCCTTCTCTATCACTAAGTCATGTCTGACTCTTTGTGACCCCGTGGACTGTATCCTGCCAGGCTCCTCTGTCCATGGGACTTTCCAGGCAAGAATACTGGAGTGAGTTGCCATTTCCTTCTCCAGGGGATTTTTCCTGGCCCAGGGATCAAATCCTTGTCTCCTGTATCTCCTGTACTGCAGGCAGATTCTTTACTCACTGAGCCATCAGGGAAGCCTTCATCTGCACACTAATATAGTTCAATGATTTCCTATTGGCCCCGGGCTTACAGATCCACTCAAACATCACTGTCTCTTACAAGCCAAGGTCATAGAACACAGTACTCTACCCTCTAAGGAAGACCTGTCAGAATGCCTCTCTAGCGATGTAGTTCAGCATCTGTACTTCCTTGGCACGTAGATTTTATGCTTCTGCAGTGAGGAAGAGTGGTGTTTTCTGGTATATGTCCTGACGATGTGGGCTGGGAGATGGGACATCCTACATATGCAACCAGCCAGCCCCCCTTAGTATAAAATAAGGATTTCCTGGCAGCACTATGCAGGATGTTCAACCTCCCCGCCCATGTAAAGGTTAGCTGCTGCATCATGAAGTTTTAGTTTCTGTCGAAGGGCTTCTTGCTTGATGCATCTTTGTGTGAATCATTTCAGGAAGACCTCTTCCAAACTGGTCATCTGTTCCCGGTGAACGGGCTGTGATTACTAATAGCCTAAATGATCTAGAAGGTTGGTAACTGATAACCTACCTCATACTCAAACTTAAGCCTAGTGTCGCTAACAATATAATTTTCCATCAACTTAAATTAAAAGATAAAATTCTCTTGACATGCATGCCAAGATATATCACGGGTTACAAACACTCTCCAGTTCCACTCCCAATTCTGTCAACCCTCATGAAATAAATAACATAAACCTCTGAATTACATAATCCATTCTAAATAATATAAACATAGACTTCTTATACTACAGTAGAGGCAATTCTATTCCTCAAAGACCCTACTCGGGCTATATACACTTATTCCAGTTATCCAAGGTTATCCTAGTTGAAATTAACTATCTTATATGTATCACAAGTTATTTGCAAAAAGCATAGGTCTAGAAGCAACATCCTGAGACTCACTGCTCCATGGCTATGCAATCTGATCACCATACTTTGAAATAAATAAACTTAGCTAAAGACAGACTCTGTCAGCCTCGTTCTTTTAGCTGAACAAATTTTGCTTTATGTACTATCTTATCTCAAGCCTCTCAGCTCTGAGAACTTCTATACCTGTAAAAATTCATGAATCTTCAGTTCCACCAGCACCTAACACCTGAAAGGTTCAATATGATGTTTAATATCTTTTAAAAAACATCCTGGACTTGCTCCCCTGAAATAGTCCTTTAACCCATCTACCCTGGAGTTTCCCACATGATTTGCAATAGAGCTAGTTACTTTTGAGTTGACTTCAAGTCTTTTCCTAGGGGAATATGGCAAAGATTTCCATTTCTTTGTTGATATTTTTTTCCAGGGAATGGAAGACTCAACAATTTCATGTATCTTGGGTGGGAAAGGGAGAAGGACAAAGAAGAAATAGTGAGTATTTTCCTGGAGCTCTCTGCCTAACCAAGTATACATTAATGAGAATTTTTGTTATTTGTATTAGGGGCTCTACTCTACTATAGTAAGTATTAGGTATTTTTCATTTTCAGTCGTGTCTGACTCTTTGCGACCCCAAGGACTGTAACCCATTAGGCTCCTCTGTCCATGGGATTTTCCAGGCTAAGAATACTGGAGTATTGTCCTCCAGGGGATCTTCCTGACCCAGGGATCGAACCCCCATCTCCTGCACCTCCTGCCTGCATTGGCAGGCGGATTCTTTACCACTGAGACACCTGGAAGGCCCACTCTAGCACAGTAGTGGAAGAAAAAGAAACAATGCACATAAGGGAGTAAGATATTGTTGTGGTTTTAAATTTATGCCTCTAGATTTTTTTGGTCTTGGCTTCATTTTAATACATTAAGTTCACCCATAATGTGGTACTTTACATTCCAAAGAGAGGAAAAGCCTATTTGTGTCATTTATGTAAGGTGATTGCTAAATCAATAGGAGAAAATATACTTTAAAATGTATTAAGTATTCATAATTTATCATCTTGATGATACTAGCAGGATTAAATTTTGATAGTTCTTAGATACTTGAGTGATAAGTATCATGACCACCCCATCATTCTAATGTTCACTAAAGACCAAAGTAAACATAAAATGTTCTTTCGAGTAAATTTTTAATAACAATGCTTTAGATTTCTATAACATATTCATTAATACTAAAATGCACTTTTTATTAACAATTAGTATTCCAAATAATGAATAACTCATCCCTAACCAGGAGAAGACACTGGCAACCCACTACAGTACTCTTGCCTGGAAAATCCCATGGACAGAGGAGCCTGGTAGGCTGCAGGCCATGGGGTTCCTAAGAGTCGGACACGACTGAGCGACTTCACTTTCACTTTTCACTTTCATGCATTGGAGAAGGAAATGGCAACCCACTCCAGTGTTCTTGCCTGGAGAATCTCAGGGATGGGGGAGCCTGGTGGGCTGCTGTCTATGGGGTCCCACAGAGTCGGACATGACTGAAGTGACCTAGCAGCAGCAGCAGCAGCAGCATCCCTAACCAAATAATTTATCATTAGAAATGTTTAGGTCAGTGTTTCTAACTTCTTTGGTTGCTACTCTTTAATTTACTATTTGGTGGGATACATTTTCTACAATACATTTAGGCTAAAGATATAGGACAAAGTCTACAAAATCAATTTACTTTTATCTTATATTTATATGTTAATATTTACTAAAAATCTAATCAAGTCTGAATTAATTGCTACTGATACTAGTATTGACAACACACTGCCAGATACTTGGCAGATTTCTTAAAGCCCTGACTAGGAATCATGGTTTTAGAACACTCAAAGTAGCAAGGTCAAAAAGACACCATCTACAGCCTTATTTAGAGCACCTTAGTAACTGCTGTTTGTGAACTTATAACCCATACTCATTATCTGCTCTCTCTAGTTAGTAATCCTCTTGATTATTTGCAGTGAATACCCAAAGGCTTGGAAATACATCTTCAAGTGAACTCCAGGTATTAACCTTGAATGCCCCCATGAACTCCCTTCTTTTACATCACAGGTTGAAACCCATACTTAATCAGTACTTTTCATATGACCAATTTTCAAACATCCCACATCCTAAGGTTTACTAAAGCTTTTTGTTTTTTACTTATTCTCTATTCAAATGGTTCACTCTGCAGAAAAATGAAAATATATTAAAAGTTACTGTGAAATTTTAATTAACAGAAAACAGAAACTCCTTCTAAAGCTTCTTAATGGGGACCAGAGAACAATATTGGCAATACTAAAATACAATTTCGTAAAGACAAACTCTCTTTCTCTCTCTCTCTATGTATATATATACATGTACATATAATGACTAAAATATTGTGGTTTACAATGAAAATATTGTCATTTAAAAATATTTCCCTAAAATTTCACAAGTTTGCTTTTAAAAAACACAAAACCAGCGACAATGTGTTTCAGGAGCCAAGTAATGAAGTAACTACTATATTGTAAAACAGATATGTTCTTTTCATAGTAATACATTACTCAAATTATTCATTTGAATTGTTAGTATTGTAGATATATGTTGAAATGAATTTTAGGAGAACTGGTATATTTTATTAATTTAGGGTTTATTCTCTCCTTTGCTCCAAAATAAGTCTAAGGTGTTTTACCGATGTGGCATTGAAATATGTATTTAATAAATATTAAGTTCTTAATACATAATAGGTAGATGGAGATAATGATACAGAAGGCAAACATTATATTTGTTCTCATGATTTTATAGTATAGTGAGAAATATTATAAGATAGAAAACTAAACTGGGCAAAATTCACATGCAGCAATTGAGAGAAGAAAGCCGAAGGAAAAACAAAACCAAGAAAGCAAGCAAAAACTTAGGATTTTTGAACGGCATTTAAAGCCAGAGAATGGCAAATATTTTCTGTAAGGGGCTAAATATGTATTTTAGTCTTCGTAACTACTCAACTCTCCTTTGGTAGGGTGAAAGCAGTGATCCTTGAAAGAATAGGTATGACTATGTTCAAGAAAACTTTATGTATCATTAGCTGTAGCCAGCACAATTTGGCACATGGATATAGTTAGCCAGTGCCTGACCTTGAGAGCTAGGAAGGGGGAACTGATGTGGTTGAGGATTGATGGAGATGATTTAGTGTTATCTTCAATGCTGCTGCTTGGCATTATCAGGGATAGAGCTAATTCTCTCTATATTAGGGTCAGGTTGGGAATTGAAAAAAATAATCCAGGTACACAAAAAAGATTTCTGTTTTAGCTGCATAAAATGAGCATGTTAGTGGGGATCCTAATTAGATTTTTGAAAAACATTAGTATTAAAGAGAGGGAAATTTAAACAACATTTCACTCAAGTCACTAAGAAAATTTCATGGTGAATCTGAACATTTGAAGTTTCATTTCATTAGGTACTGAGATCCTCCATTTTCAATAGAAATCAAAGGCCTGTAGTTCAAATGAACACAGGCTCATACACATGTATCCTTCACTTTACACAAAGTTCTTGATCAGGCTGAGGAAGTTCCCTTCTATTTCTACTTTGTTCTTTTTATCACAAAAGGGGGTTGGATTTTATTGAATGCTTTTTTGAGTCTGTTAAGGTAGTGAGGTTATTTTTTTTTCTTTTATTCTGTTAATAAGCTGCATTATATTGATTGATTTTCTCTGCTGGGGCTGCTGCTAAGTCGCTTCAGTCGTGTCCGACTCTGTGCGACCCCAGAGACGGCAGCCCACCAGGCTCCTCCATCCATGGGATTTTCCAGGCAAGAGTACTGGAGTGGGTTGCCATTGATTTTCTCAGGTTGAACCAATTTTGCTTTTTGTTTTTTCTTTTTTGCTGCAAAAGTTTTATTGTTTCCATTTGGTGCAAGGATTGGGCGAGGCTCCAGGATGGTTAAAAATCTGCCCAGTGGATGCAGAGAGAGGCTTCAGGTGCAGCCCTGACTCCAGAGGGGCTCCTCAAAGACCGTTGGGCTCCTAGTGGTGCTGGAGGGTGAACCTTTCAAAGAGATATTTGCCCAGCCCAACCAGGGGACCAGCCAACCTGTGGAGGTTAGTCAGGTGGTTGCCATCTACTTGATGAGTTTCAGCTATTGGCTCAGCTCCCACCTTCTCCCCACCCTCCACTACTCTGGCAGCCTGTTGGGGTGGGGGGGGGGATGGGGCTGATCAGGTAGTTGTAACCTACTTGATGAATGTCAACTGCTCCTCCAGGAAGCGGCTCTCTACAAAGTCACAGGGATGGAGGTCTGCGGGGGGCCGAACCCAAGACATGAAGGTCCACAAGGGCCTGGCTCAGGTTCTTCTCCAGGGCTGTGGCAGCTTCCTTATTGTCCAGAGTTTTATCCCATTCATCTTGGGATGGCTTCTGCACATCCTAGAAGAGGGCATGGGGTACCGTGCTGGTTTTCCACCTTCAAGAGATGTTAGGGGCCCTGCTCCTTCTTGGCCAACTCAGAAAAAGTGGCTCACACTGTCCAGAGCCATATCCTGGCAGTGGAAATAGAAGCCCATAGAGAGGTAGGTGTAGGGGGACCCAGATGCCATTGACCCCGTGGTTGATGGTAGCCTCCACCTCAGTGAAATAATTCTGAGGAATCAGGGCTGTTTGGTCATAAGGAGTTAAGCTCAAAATATGGTGTTGGCTAGTCCAGTGGCCGAGGATGGCTGAGTGGCTGGTTCCAGAGGTTACAACTGGAAAAAAGGTTGGAGGGTGGTCGGCAGCTGGAAAAGGGGGCTGTCCCTGGGTCCATTCTGTCCAAACACTGTTGAAGCAAGAGACAGATCCACGGTACCACCTGAGAACACTGCCCCAATTTTGCATTTCTGGGATAATACCCATTTTGTTGGTGTCCAACCTTTTTCATATCTTGCTGGATTCCATTTGCTAATATTTTGTTGAGGGTATTTGCATCTATATTCATACAGGTTATTGATCTATAGTTTCTTTTTTTTTTTTCTTGTGCTACATTTGTCTGGTTTTGGTATCAGGATAATATCAGTTTCATAAAAAGAGTAGGAAAGAATTCCTCTTTTTTTTTTAAATTTTTGAAAAAGTATTCGAAGCATTGGTGGTAATTCTTCCAGGGACTCACCAGACATGTCAAACAATGACAACTGTCTGGAAATGAGGCTCTGAAGGAGTTTGCTAACTCTGGTCCGCTCTGGTAGGTATCAGGCTGCTAGTTTACACTGAGATTGCAGGCTCTTGGTTTTCAAGGCTACCCTGGAGCCTGAGAGGGGTCATGAAATTAGGCAAGATAAAATGCTACAGAGACTGCTGTTCTAATAAAAATTCAGTCATTTTTCTTGACTAAGCACTACCTGGCTTGCTTTAAGCTTTTAGGTAACTTCCAGAGTCCCAGATTAGTTGATTCTGACAGTTTTTGTAAAATTTCTTGTTGCTTTTAATGAAGAGAGAATTTTGGAAGGAATAAAGACTGATATTCACCTGTAATTTGTGTTATTAGCACATCTTAAAATTTTATAATCTGATATAGTTTAGAAATTGTAGAAAATTTTTCACACAGATTGTATTATTAATACAGAGAATGGAAATGGTGATTTTGAATGGAAGTATGAATGAGAATATGGGAACATCATATCCATATTAATTATCCAGTATCTAGGGGATGCATTATATACTATTCTTATAAATAAAACTATAGGTATATTTTATAATAGAGTATTTTAACATAGTTGTCTCAAATAGTTTATATCAATCATTGCTTTATCTTATAATATTGCTTATGTTTGTTCCTTATTGCAATTCTTTTATCCCAGTCTGTTTTACATTTTAAAAAAATTATTGGAATATAGTTGATTTACAGTGTTTTAGTTTCAGGTGTACTGCAAAGTGATTAAGTTATACATATGTATATATTCATTCTTTTTTGGATTATTTCTCATATATTTTACCACAAAATATTGAGTAGGGTTCTCTGTGCTACACAATAGGTCTTTGTTGGTTATCTATCTTATATATAGTGATGTGTGTATGTTAATCCCAAGTTCCTGATTTATCCCCCCACCATGTTTCCCCTTTGGTAGCCCTAAGTTTGTTTTTGATATCTGTAAGTCTGTTTCTGTTTTATAAATAAGTTCATTTTTATTATTTCTTTGAATTTTAAAAATTTATTTATTTTTGGCTGTGCTGGGTATTCGTTGCTGTGTTCAGGCTTTCCCTAGTTGCAGTGAGCTGGGGTCACTCTTTGTTGTGGTGCATATGCTTCTCATTGTGGTGGCTTCTCTTGCGGCAGAGCACGGGCTCCAGGGTGCACCAACTTCATTAGTTGCAGCTCCTTGGCTCTAGAGTAGGGGCTCAGCAGTTGTGGCACATGAGCTTAGCTGTCCTACAGCACGTGGAATCCTCCAAGACCAGGGATTGAACCCCTGTCTCTGCATTGGCAGGCAGATTCTTAACCACTTGACCACCAGGGAAATCCCTGCATCATTTTAAAATTAGATTCTACATATGAGTGATGTTTTATATTTGTCTTACTATGACTAAAAAACTTCACTTAGCATATGATAATCTCTAGGTCCACCCATGTTACTGCAATGACATTGTTTCATTCTTTTTAATGGCTGAGTAATATTCCTTGGGGTGTGTGTGTGTGTGTGTGTGTGTACACCACATATTCCTTATTCATTCTTCTGGCAAAGGACATTTATGTTGTTTCCATGTCTTGGCTATTGTAAATTGTGCTGCTATGAACATTGGGGTGTATGCATCTTTTTGATTTATGGTTTTCTCTGAATATCTGCCTAGGTAGTGGGACTGCTGGATCATGTGGTAGTTCTATTTTTTTTTATTTTAAAGAACCTCCATACTATTGCCCATAGTGTTTGTACCAATTTACATGGCCACCAACAGTGTAGGAGGGTTCTCTTTTCTCCACACCCTCTCAGAATTTATGGTGGCCATTCTGACTGGTATGAGGTCATTGTAGTTTTCCATTTCTCTGATAATTAGTGATGTTCTACTTTATATTTTAAAAAATGTTGCCATAGTCAGCAATGTTATATTTTTATGTAGCCAAATATCTCAGTCTTCTCATTTGTGTAATCATCTATGGTTTCTTCATCTTAGATGTTAGGTAAATATCCCATACTTGGGATATTTTCAATTTCTTCTTGTTTTTACTTGGATAGGTTTTAGTCAACTTTTTAATCTCTCATAGAATTTATTTTCATGTGTGAAATGAAGTGAGAATTTAAATTTAACATGTTTTCTTTTATCATTGATTTTTGATGTTTCATTTATCATAAATAGTATGACCTACTACTAGACTTAACTTTTTTTAATGTTTTTATATGTTTAATCCTACATCCAACATTATTATTATACTGACTTTTGGAATATATTAAGAAATAGCTTTTCTATTTCTATCTTTGAAAAGTGTTTATTAGAAATATGCACTGAATTTATTAAATGATTTTCAGCCTTTACCAGGATGAGTTTATTGTATTTAACTTACTGCAATGCCATATTTATATATTTCATAATATGTTTAAAAATCCTTAAATTCATTAGATAAAAAGAAACTAGCATTAAAGTATAATTTTTTCCAGGAAACTTTATAGATTACATTACTTATGTATCACAATAACCTTATAAATTAGTTACAGATCAAAGCCAAAACCCCTAAGGTTTGGTGATATTAATACTCGAAGTGATGTAGTTGATAATTTGTATTTGAATATACATATCAAAAGCCATGATTTAACCCTGTTAATACAATCTGTATTGTGATTTATTGAGAATTTTTCTATGTTAATAACCCTTATTCACTGTATAATGGAGAGACAAACATGCAAACAAATTTTAGTACAATGAGCATCATGAGTACCATGACTAAGGTAGTGCACATGATATTCTGGAAATACTGAGTATAATAAACTTAACTCTCCCCAGGTTTATAAGATAAGGCTCCTCAGAGAAGGCTAGAAAGGAGAGAAAGTGAAGCTTGGAGGAAGCAAGAGAGCTGGACAAAAAGTCAAGGAGATCAGCAATGTCATAGAATACAGTATTTGTGAATGAAAGAGTTAAAAAAGCTGGAAGGAGGTGCTTTATATTTAGATGTAGGAAGTTGATTGGGGCTTCCCTGATGGCTCAGTGGTAAAGAATCTGCCTGTAATGTGGGATACTCGGGTTCTATCCTTGGGTCAGGAAGATCCCCTGGTGAAAAGAATGACTAACCCACTCCAGTATTCTTGCTTGGAGATTCCCATGGACAGAGGAGCCTGGTGGGCTACAGTCCACGGGGTCACAAAGAGTCAGACATAACTCAGTGACTAACATTAGGAATTTGATTGGGCTTCCCTGTGGCTCAGATGGTAAAGAATCTGCCTGCAGTTGATTACAGAAATAGACCCATTCTTAATTTTTGTCAAATTATAGGAATAACAATAAAAATTATGTGGCTTTGTGAATTTCCAGGTAGGTGGTGCTTTAAAAAATTTTTATCCCACATTTTTTGGTATATATACCAACTATATAGTATCCTATACTTTTTCTACTATCAATTTTTTAGATTAATGCAGATTTTCTATCTTCCAGCTTCCCTTGTTATAACAAGAAGTTGGAAAGCAAGACTGAGAGTGAGTTAGGATCTCCTTTTACCACTTTTCCATCCTAACCAAGGAGATAGCACTTAGGATGAAGTTGTGAAAAGAGCAGTGTCAGGGATGACTGAGACGTGCCCTGAGGACCTCCAGGTTCACTGCTTGTGCTGAACTTCTGCTGAACAGTCTAAACAAAACTGCTGAACAGTTGCTGAGTTGCCAAAAGAAAGGAAACATTTTTAGATCTGTACTTTTTTCTGAACTAGAGAAAACATATCTTTCTGTAGTAATAGATGAGATATGCTCAATAACCCAATTGTATTTATATAACAAACTCATCTTCCAATCCAAATTCTTGGGAAACAACTTATATAAACCGGCATGAACTTCTCACTTTTCATAAAAAAAAACCCTATCCATTTCCTCTAGTGGGACACTATTCTGTGTCCCTCTGGAAACTGTGATCCCAGAATTCCAATTCTAAGACTCCAAATAAACTGTCTTTTGGCCTCTTTATAGTTTGTAGTCCTTTGGGTTGACAAACTTTAGTATTGTTTTTCATTCTAGTCACATCATTGTAGTTTTTATAAACATTTAAAAGTTCTACCATACATCTAGTACTCCTTGTTAATTTCTAGTAGGGTTTTAGATTTCTTTTTGCTTGATATTATAGGACTTGTGTGAAATGCTAAGATCAGTTTCTAGCATTTTTACATATTCTGTTAGTTTAAGGTAAAATATATTCTTTAATTAATTTATTTTTTGTTTTATATTGGAGTATAGCTGATTGACAGTGTGGTAATTTAAGGTATACAGCAAAGGAACTCAGTCATACATATACATGTATCCAATTCCCTGCCCCTCCCCACCCCACCAAACTCCCCTTCCATCCAGGCTGCCACATGACATTGAGCAGAGTTCCCTGTGCTGCACAGTTGGACCTTGTTTGTTAGTCATTAAAATGTATTCTTTTAGCTTTAGCTTAGTTAGAGTTGAGGAAAAGCATCAAAGAGAAAGTGGGCCTGATTGTCTGATGTAGAATATTTTTCACGTCATCATCCAAGTATCTCTTTAGCCCTTCTAAACATTACAAATTGATTTTGAAAGGGGATAGAATAAAAATTTATGGTCAAGTAACCCCAAATAAGGCACTGTTAGGGGCTTCCCTGGTGGCTTAGTCAGTAAAGAATCCTCCTGCAATGCAGGAGTCCCAGGTTCAATCCCTGGGTCAGGAAGATCCCCTGAAGAAGGAAATGGCAACCTAGTCCAGTATTTTTGGCCTGGGAAATCCCATGCACAGAGGAGCCTGGTGGCCTACAGTCCTTGGGCTCGCAGAATCGGACATGACTTAGCGACTAAACCACCAGCACCAAGGCAGTGCTATCAAGTAGAAGCAGATAAAAAAGACTTACAGATAAAGTACTCTACTAGTTAATATAGTCATCCTTGGTATTGGGAGTAGGGGTTCAGATTGGTTCTAGGACTCTGGGCAGAATTTCAAGTCCTTTACACAAAATGGTGCAGTATTTGCATATAATCATCCTTTAAGGGTAAATCATCTCTAGTTTACTTATAATATCTAATATAGTATAAATGCTATATAAATAGTTATAAATACAATCCTTGTTTTGTAACTAGTTGCTGTTATGTGGCAAATTCAAGTTTTGCTTTTTGGAATTTTCTGGAATTTTTCAAAAATATTTTTGATCCGTGGTTGGTTGAATCTGTGGATAAAGAGCTCAAAGGACTGACTGTATTCTCTAGGAAACCTGGCAAGGGTAAGTAAAACTTTATTTTAGTTAGGGAAAGAACTGTTTACAAAACAAAATAGTGTTTATTATATAATTTTCTTTGTGGAACTTGATGGACACAAGATTGCTTTCAGTCAATGATTTGAACAATAAATGGCTCCATTTTGGATTAGGAGAATTTATGTTTTATTATTACATTGTTGTAACATTTTAGATGTTGATTATTTAATATTACTGTATATTCTTAGTACTCAAGTCACATTTTAACTTCCTGCTAATTAACCATATAAAATGGTCTGTCCTATAAATTTGTGGCTCTAGCTTGGTGCACATTAGGTATAGTTTTAGGCTACACATCTTTCTAGGAGAGTCACCAAGATCATTACATGCATTATAAAAACCTACAGGATTTCATTAAGTAGCTAGTTTTGCTTAGTTTTCTAAGAAATAATGCATTAGTTATGGTTTAGAAGTGTTCATGCCCAGATATTAATATTCCTCATCCTGTCAAGTATAAAACCTGAGTAAAGAGGTCATAACTATGTCATGAAAAATTGTTTCTCTGAAATCTAATATCTCACTTTGTACTCCAATCCCATCTCTAGCCATCTCCCATCTCTAGCCATCTTTCTGCTTTCATTTTCTGATACCTTTGTACATTTTGACTCTCTTGCCTAGCGTGACATCTGTAAAATACCTCTTCTTCAGATCCTTTTCCTGGTCCACTAGACAAACTCCTACACATAAAGACCCAGGTGAGACAGTGTTTAATTTGGGAAGCCATTTCTAAAACTGCAGAGTTTGGTAGTTTATTGTTATTAACATACAGAGTTAATTATTCCTTCCTGTATCTTCCCATGGTACCCTGAGTAAATCTATATCTCAGTATCTATAGTTTGCTCTAATTTTTCTTTTTATCTATTCTGGTATATTGTAAACTTCTTGAAATTACAGTCTAGTACTGTGTAATGTTTTACATAGCTCATTTAATAACAGATGTCAGTCTCTATATGTTCTGTGATGTCACAATTCCTGATTATTGACATAATCAGCCCCACCCAGATTTAGGATCAATGAGAGGCAGACCTATTAGTATACCAGGTGCTCCTGACAACAAGTTCTTGCCTTCCGTGGCCAGAGTGTGTAACAGCTGGTCTCACTGTGTGGGTTCCTGGTACCTAAGTTTTTCAACATTCTTGCTACAGAAAAAGATCTTTGGTTGAGACATAACTTGTCACTCTGGAATGATATAACTTGTGTGGAAAGAGCATATCTACTTCTAGACTTCTGTATTTCATCTCAGGTCTAGATTTCACTGCATTGAGATCTTCTCCTGTGTTGTATCTCCAGACTGACTATCAAGACTAGTGGAAATATCAGAAGTTACATCACTACCAGCACAGAAAGCTTCCTTGGACGGTCTAGATACTCCATGTTTGAACTGTGGTTTGGTAATTGAGACTTGTGAATTTGGATTCAATCTGATGAACCAGTCACCAGGATGGGGATAGCATTTTTTGCTCGACTATTTTATCCTACCCTGGAAGAAATTTATGAAGGTATTAATGGGCCTCCTCTACCAACTCATCATCAAGAGTTTCCAGATCCTTATTTCTTGACTCTGTTTCTGACATTACTTAATCATCAAGGGTGTAGTTTTAAATGCCTGCATGCATTAATAAAGGAGATTGTGAAAGATATTTTTGATATCGATGGATTTGGGGTAGGTTTTAATCTATGGGGGGGCATGTTTATTTTACGAATGTGAAGAATTTAATTATAGGAAACTATAAAGACCTTCATAAGTCTGAATATGTTTAAAAATTAATCATAAACTTAACTATCAAAGGATATTTTGTCTGGTAAAGATATTCAAATACTTGTTTTACTATTTCATTTTTTTTTTAGTTTTATTTAATAAAATATCTACTATTTACTATAATAGTTAAATTTATAAGTTGATATTACTTAGGGAAATTGGAAATTAGTATCAGTTACTTCAATTCATTAACAGGTTATTTGAGTTTAACAAGATGGCCTTTTCATCATTCTCTTTAAACATTCTGGATCTGTCTTAGCTACTGGAAAATGTCTTCAAAGAATATGGCGTGGTTTCCATAATGCAGATTTGTTAAGTGTATAACCCATATAAGTGATGGGGAACAAAATTGGGGTAACCAAGGAAGGAGTCACAGAGTTTTGGGATGGCTCCCACTCTAGATAATGCTTTCTATATAAAATCAATTTAGGTGAGTAAATAACCATTCACAAAATAGTAAGGGATATAAGAGAAAGTAGTGGGACTAAAAATATCTCAAAAATTGTGGCCGCATAGAAACAGTAGGGAAAAAAAAAAGTGACACTAGGGAGAAATGGTTGTTCTACCATGAGAAACCTTGAATGTTTGGAGTGTGAACTGGTGGCTGTTAATAAATGACTGGTGAAGGCACATGCTTGGAGCAAATGGTAGCTTGCCAGAAAGCAAAAACATTCCCATGAAGAGGCTTCCTGCAATAACTCCTCTCCAATCTTCTACTCAGACTATGCATTTAGAAATACAGTGACCCAAAACATTTAGCTTTTATAGGCAAACTGCAGATTTAATATGCTAATATATTTCTCAGTGAATTAAATCTTTGTAATGAGTGCTTACAATGGGAATATTATCCTGACTCCTGCTTTTTTTTCAGTCAGGTAGATATTGCCATGATTAAAGTGACAAGAAATGTCAGGAATAGGTAAAGAAAAAAATTTGTAAGGGTTTCCCCAGTATGAGTATTCCATATGTGTGACATGTATATGTTCTTTGGATATTTTCCTATATTTCTATCATCATTGTACTACTTAAATATCTTTTTGTTCAAAGACTTTAAAGTATTCTCTAAACATTAGCATATTAATCTTCTAAAAAAATACATCGAGTGGGGTCTGGGTAAAATTATGAATAGATGAAATTGGTCCTTGGGCATTTTCATTACTGTCAAACCTCTTTCCCCCATTAATAGTATCTATAGTTTAATTAAACAATTTGAATTAAAATTAGATTTCAATGATTAGAATTGTAGGAAAGGCAAAGCAATAGGGAAAAATTGATAATGGAACAATTTTGGGTGGTATGGGGGGACAGAGCAACTTTAGCAGTGTCCCTCAAATCACAGGGGGGCCTCCCTGGTGTCTCAGATAGTAAAGAATCTGCCTGCAATGCAGGAGACCCAGGCTTGATCCCTGGGTTGAGAAGATCCCCTGGAGAAGGGAATGGCTACATAATCCAGTATTCTTGCCTGGAGAATCCCATGGACAGTGGAGCCTGGTGGGCTACAGTCCATGGTGTTGCAGTGTCGGACATGACTGAGTGACTAACAACAGATGACCCTCAAATCACACCTCATAAAAGGCTTCCTCTGAAAGTCTAAGAATTCTAAGAACACACTTAGCCATTCTATGACATAAGCAGTTAGTCTAACGGTTCCACATTTTGTCTGTTATTAATATTCAATATAATATACTATAAAATATTTTAATAAATTGGTTGTTAAAAATAGAACCTATAAATTTTAGCTGAACTATCACTATCAGATGATCACTTTGGGATGAAGTATAAGAATTTTTCTAGCTTTTTTATCTTTAAGTGATGAAAGTCTTCAAAATTGAAACTGAAGACATGAAACGGCAAGGGATAAGGCGTTGACACAGGTTTAAGGGTTGAAAATAGTGGATGGCTGGTGAAAACTGTATCATAAGAGGAGGCTCCGAGCCCTGTTTAAGGAATAAGCAAAGGTTAATCAGGAAATAAAGCTGTTATATCTACAGCTTGAGGAACAGATGAATCATATGCTAAAGTTTGAAAATCAGAGGGAAAAAAAAGGCAAGAAGAAATGGCTGGAAAGTAAAATGGAGCAATTGTGCTACCCCAGGGGACTCATCAGGATACAGGATAAACAAGGAAATGTCTCCTTTAATCCACTGGTAAATCCCAGTTCTTGTCCTGACTATTTCCCTTAGGTTAAATGTACTATTTGGCTACATAGCTAACTTTCAACCTTTGTATTTTGTTCCCTGGGTGCTGATCAGCTTCCTTTTTCTTTGGCATGGCTCTTTCACAAACAGATAAGCTTTCTTCTTGGCATAAAAACATTCAAAAGATCTGAAGACAAAGGGCTCAAAGTGTAGAAAAAGCATGTGGCCTGGATTTTTGATTTGGGTATCATCGCAGATGGTAGCTGAGAATATGAAAGTAGATGTGTTGCCCAGGGAAAGAATGTAGGGGAAGCAGACACCAAGACTTTGGTATCTTTTTGAATAATTTTTTATCTGAAATTATGTTACTGAAACAAGTCCTTAGAAATACCAGTTAAAGGCTGATTTTCTTCTTCTAAAATGTAGATTACCAAAGCTTACTCCATAATCTATATACTAAAGCTGAAGGGTTCTGAATTTTTATTTTATTCCTTTTGACCACTTTAATGTCTCTTAGCTATTGCAAAATTTTGCAAACACAGAAAGTAATTATATACAATTTTAACATTACATCATTTTGGCAGGAATTATTTCTTAATGATTTTCATTCTTCTTATCTCAACAACCTTATATAAAATAGAAGCATACTATTCTTAGATCCAGCAACATTTAATTGCTAGTTCAGCATTGTACATCCTCTACTGTTACACTATCATGGAGTGAACATGGACTTTGAAACTAGACAAACCTGAGTTTGACACACAATATCACTAGCTTAGGTGTCACCACCTCCATGAAGCCATTAGCTACTTTTTGTCTTCACAAGAAACTGTGTTAGTTGTTCAGTCATGCCCGACTCTTTGTGACTCCATAGACCAGCCCACCAGGCTCCTCTGTCTATGGGATTTTCCAGGCAAGGATACTGGAGTGGGTTGCCATTTCCTTCTCCAGGAGATCTTCCTGACCCAGGGATAGAAGCCGGGTCTCCTGTACTGCAGGCAGATTCTTTACCGACTGAGCTATGAAGGAAGCCTCTCACAAGAAACTGACATAGATCTAACTTGAAAATTATGCCACCATGTATTAAAATTATCAGCTACTGTGTCCATTTCCTGCATTACAACTCCTAACAGGCAAAGGAATATATTTATTCAACACAGAGTCCAGCACATTTTAGGTGTTCCTTTTAATGTTTGAAAAGACAGATGAATAGACAGTATTCAAGTTTCTTGATTTATCTTTTTCTTACAGGAAGAATGAAAAGAGAGGGATGGTAACATGTTTTTTCAGCTTTGTGGATAAAAAGAACCTAAGCATAGTGTGTCAGTAAAATAAGACCAGAAAATGAAAGCTAAAAGGCATTATCCTGAGCAAAACTCAGTGAAGTTAAGTAGAGACCCTCATGTTGAAATCTCTTCTTATCGTCATGGGCTACATAATAGCTTGAGTCTGATTAGGGAGACAGAGGAGTTCTGACAATTAATTTGGCTCTTTGGAAATAATGAAGCATATTTCTGAGAAGAAGGTGAATTGTGAAACTCTAGGACACATTCTAAGATGACTGCCCCATTTTGTATTTAATTAGCTCATATTCCTAATGGACGTGTCATGAAACAGCACAGAAACTCCATGCAAAAGCACCTGACCTAACTCTATGATTTCACATCTCTGTGTCTAATAACATCATCAGACCAGACTTTTAATCTGCCTTCTATAGAGATTATTTGCTCAAGTAAAAGAAACAGATGAGAAAACTCATTATCTTGTATTTGGAACTTTATGCAGCTAAAATCATATAAGAATACATCACAGCTAGTGCTAAATATTCACTAGATAGCTCCCATAACTGTATTGCAAAATCCCTGGTTGCTGATTCCATAATTACAATGCCTCAATTTAAAATAATTTATTAGACACCTCTCAGGAATATGGTACAAAAGTTTCATAAATGGACCTTTTGGAATAGGGAAATTCTTTATTGTCCCTAAACCTCACTTCACTACTACTTTCTTTATTTTTTTTTCCACTACTACTTTCATCAAAGACACTTTGTGACTTAGGGAAACTGCAGTGGTCTTTTAAAATTAAGATCATTCATTTGACTATATATATATATATATATGTATATATGTGTGTATATATAACATTGCACACAACCAGGTTTTCCTGATGATAGAGTTCTTTGCACAGTTAGAGCTTGTCAAAGTAGTTATAGTTGTCCACAAATGCTCAAATTCTATCAGACAGTGGATGTTTAACTTGGTAGGAACTAACTAGAAATATTAGACAAATCTGGGACTTCCCTGGTGATCCAGTGGTTAAGACTTCACCTTCCAATGAAGGGGGAAATAAGATCCCACATGTCTCAGGACAAAAAAAGAAAAAAAACATAAAACAGAAGCAATATTGTATTAAATTCAATAAAGACTTGAAAAAATTGTCTACATGAAAAAATCTTTTTTAAAAATTAGACAAATCTAAAAGTATGCCTTGCTAGCATGGAGGCAAATATGTCACCATCATGGTAAAACACAAAGCAGAAAAGCCAATCTTGATTGGAGCTCATTTGACCACATCTAGACACAACATTATCCATGGTGACAAATGATTTTGCATTTCTTTCTAGCCTAGATTCTATGTAAATTGCTTTTTCTTGGATGCAATGATGATGAACTTCAGGGAGAACACGTATGATTCTGAATAGAATCTCTACTATGATCGAGGTTGATGTTTTCAAAAGCTTATTGTTTAATGTTTTATGTCTGGGCGACAGAGGAAGGCCAGAGGAAAAAAATTAACACTGGGACCTTGGCATCTGTGTTAATGTGTAGGTCTGTTTGCTCTTCTTTTCTGCCTAATAGAGACAACTAAATATTCTCAGTTACTGAGTAGGGTCCCCCTATGTTCTTTCACTCTTATCTTACATTCTCCACTGCTTGATAGGCTGCCTTGAGTCCCTGTGTGTCAACATGAGCTGACACACACACAGAAAGGCCTATTGAGCCATATCTTATATTGAGGTGAGAGTTGCTTCAGTCATAAGAGGGCTAAGTAAGCTGCCAGAGAAACTTGCTCCTATGGAATGGGTGCTCCAGTATGTATTTTATGATCAATAATACTCTGGATTAACTTCTAAACCAAATTGGTTTCTGTCTTTACCACAAAGGCCATGGCTATACTTTAAAAACTTCTGCCAGTAACATGTTGTTATGTAAATGTTGCAGTAACACATAGAGCACCTTCAATTTAGTGCTCAGTGTTGGTATCTAGGATGCATGTTTGCTCTTTGACTATTCCTTATTTTTCTTTTATATTATGCCAATCGCCAAAAAATGCTGAAGAAGTAAATGATAATGCTTAAAATCTGCACCAATCTGAAGTGTGGCCATGACCAGCCTGATGCTATGAGTTGCTTCCAGGGCATAAAATGTCCTCCAGATATGATAGTGATTTGGGAAAACTTGAGAAAATGAATTAGGGATGGGTGTGTATAAAAGATGGCTGCCTCCAATCTTCATCTACTTGAATCCAATAATCCTATAAAACTTGTTTTTTTATAATAAAAATCAAATGCTTTCAATAGTTTTAATGGGTAAAATATATTGCCCAGACAGTAACTCCAAATTCACTTGAAATTCAAAGCATGTTATAATTTGATGTCTACCTATGCTTTCTAGCTTACCCTAATGTTGATACACCCACTGTTCTACCACACAAGGTTAATTTCCTGGATCTCATCATGTATTCGTATTTAACACTTATTTTTATGTCATTCCTACTACCTGCAGTGTTGAGCCCTACTCCTTCCCTGCCTGTCAAAAGCCAATTATATTTTAAAGACTTTTTTAGTAAGCATCTGGAGTAATGCTTCATACACAGTAGATCCCAAGTGAATACTAGTCATTGAATAAATGGATGAATTAGTGAATGAAACTACAGAGCTAATATATTCCTGTCAGAAGTTTGTGTATACTTCTAATTTAACATATATCAAATATTATCATAATGGAATGTATATAAACATGGATATATTTCTAAATATAAGTCCAGTATATATGTATATATAAAATACATGGTTCTACCTAGTATTAACTTGTTGAATTAATGAATGCATCTACTGCTAAATTCAAGTCTATAATACTTGGTTTGTCTTTTCATTAAATTTTGTAGTTTATTTTTAGATATTGAAGACTTAATTTTCTGCCCCTTGTGTTAGGAAAAATATGTAGTAAAATTTCCAAATATCCCTCAAAAAAAGAGAGAAACTTTGTAATTAAAATAAATGTTTTAATTTTTCAGGGAGGAGGGATTTTAGTGACTATTGAACTTATAGCTCATGCCATCCATTTATAACTCACAAGTAGTGATATAAATCATGCTATGACTGCCAAAGAATGCATAATTTTGTGATTTGCCTTATTGTCATTTTATTGTTCTGAATGTCATTCCTTACTAGAGAGCTGTACAGACACTATTTATCTGAAAATATCAGCTTTTTTATTAAAGTATGCTTGCGTACTAAAGTCACTTCAGTTATGTCCAACTCTTTGCAACCCTATGGACTGTAGCCCACCAGGCTCCTCTGTCCATGGGACTCTCCAGGCAAGAATGCTGGAGTGGGTTGCCATTTCCTACTCCAGGCAATCTTCCCGACCCAGGGACTGAACCTGTGTCTCCTACTTTGGCAGGTGGATTCTTAACCACTAGCACCATGTGGGAAGCCCAGAGTACAGTTGTTTAACAATGTTGTGTTAGTTTCTGGTGTACAGCAAAGTGATTCAGAATATACATATATTTTGCAAAAGATTCTTTTGCATTATAGGTTATTACAAGATATTAAGTATAGTTCTCTGTGCTATACAATAGGACTTTGTTGTTTGTTTTATATATAGTATTTTGTATCTGCTAATCTCAAGCACTTACTTTATCCCTCTCCCCAACTCCTCCCCAATTCCTTTTTGGTAATCATGAGTTTGTTTTTGAAGTCTGTGGGTCTATTTCTATTTTGTAAAAAAGTTTATTTGTGTCTTTTTTTTTTTTTTAGATTCCACATATAATTGATATCACATAACATTTGTCTTTTTCTGACTTCACTTAGTATGATCATCTCTAGGTCCATCCGTATTGCTGTGAATGACATTATTTCATTCTTTTTTTATAACTGAGTAACATGTCATTGTGTATATATACCACATCCTCTTTATCCAAGAATACCATCTTGATGGAGAGATGAACACACTGAAACTAAATTTTCTAGCCTTTGAAATTCACTAATAGCAACTTTGAGATTCTAGAAAATGTCATTTGAGTTTGATATTGTCTCAGTGAGTCCCTCTCTATTAATCCTTAGTCATCTGTCCCTTTTCTCACCTCACATGATACTTATTGTATATGTGTCACTTGGTCTAAACTGCTTTGCATTTTTTAAATCTCTTTTTATAAACATCAAGGGTAGAGATCATGTCTTGTATCTCTGTGTCACTTAAGCCTAGGTACCTAACCATTTGAAGAGGAGAAGAATGAAAATAATTGAGGGGGACCTCTCTCTCTCTCTCTCTCGTGTTTTTAATAGCAAGAAAGAGTCATAAGCTGGTATAAATTTTAGACTATATAGATGATATTGAAATTTAGAATGGAGAGACAATTTTTAATATAACTAATTCAGCACTATAGAGTACTGAAGACTTGAGCAATGCTTTCCTTTTGTGGGGGAAAATAACTATACACCATATATGCCATGCTGTGCTTACTTGCTCAGTCCTGTCCGACTCTTTGTGACCCCATGGATTGTAGCCTGCCAGGCTCCTCTATGCATGGGGATTCTCCAGGCAAGAATACTGGAGTGGGTTGCCATGCCCTCCTCTGGGGGATCTTCCCAACCCAGGGATCAAACCCAGGTCTCCTGCAGTGCAGACAGATTATTTACCACCTGAGCTACCAGGGAAGCCCATATACTACATGTATAGTATATATAGATAGTATATAATACAAATATTTACACACTACTATGGGCTGTTTAATTTTAGGTAAATATCTCTCAAAATACTTTATTCAGTAATTAAATATAGAACTCACAGATGTTTCTTAATATTTTCAGAGTCAAGGATTTGGAAATGAAAGGTAGATATGTACAGTGAGAAAGAGTTTTTCAATACTATAATAATGCATTGTCTTTACTATGCCCAACAGCAGCATATTACAGTTAAGTAGTGTTTTAATGTGATAACTAACACCATAACATATTTAACTATGTATTTAACTATGTATAGGAAATATGAGCTTTCACTTAATTGTAATCTGAAGAATATAAACACTACTTGAAAGCTCTTTGTGTACAGGGAACATATTACTGTCTTAACACATCAGTCAAAAAGTTATACATCCTTTGTTCACATTCCCATTTAATAAAATCATAACGTGCAACTGAAGTCTTTAGTCATTGAAGGCCCACGTTGAAATACACAAGTCATTTCCTGATACTAAAACCCCAGCCACTGTGACTCAGTCAGATTAATCAGTTCCTGGTGGAATCAAGGCCAGGTATGCTTGGGAAACCCTAAGTGCCTAGGGTTCTCTTGGTTTTAAAGGACTGCAGTCTGGTTAAATAGACTCTACTCCTTGATCTCAAATTACTTACCTTTGTGTCTAGAGTAATCAATTGACTGCAATGAACCTTAGTTTCCAAGCTAGTAAAATGAGGGAAGCTGAGATATTTGCATTTTAAGATCTCTTTTAGTCCTCAGACCCTGGGTATAAACTAGTAGCTGTCTTCCCAATTATCTGGGGACTATAGAGATGTCCAAACCATTTTTTTCAGGCTTATTGAAATGATATTAACAGGGCAATGTTAATACTAACATAATTTACAGCAAGATTAACACTCAGAGCTGTGTGGAATCACATGAAGGAAGCAAATATTCTTTTTGCAATTTGACTATTTCATATATGTGATTTCCAAAGACCCCTGCCTATCTTAGCACATGTGTACCATAACATCTCATATAGGTGACAAGTACAACGTTAATCTTACTACTGGGTCCCAATGGGACATCGCTTTTCCCCTTTCCCTGATGATGATTCACTCCCTGTATCTCAGAAATAAATCCCTTTTAATACATACCATTCTGGGCTGTAGCCAGATGCTCTATTTATGAGAATAGACCTCATCCAGTCTTACTATGGGTATTTCAGTTGCACACTGTCTGCCTTGGCAAAACTTTCTTTAGTTTGATTAGGCCTTATTGCCAACTTCTCAAGGGAGAACACTTATGGGACAATGTGATCTTTTACAGCCATTCACACTACTTAATCCTGATAGCACAGCAATTAACTGATTAATTAATTTAAGGGTAAGAAGGAAAATCTGTAGGCACTTTTATGCTCCAGAATGTTTAATTCATATATACTGTAGCTTAGGTTAAAAACTCTAAACACACTGTTGCCTGTGTTCAGTGAAACTGAACTCTTAATAAAAAGAAAACCCTGCATTAAATGGTCTTCACCAGAATTTACCTTAGGCCACCTACAGGTGGATTGGAGTTAAAGTGAAGTCACTCAGTCGTTTCTGACTCTGCGATCCCATGGACTGTAGCCTACCAGGCCCCCCAGTCCATGGAATTTTCCAGGCAGGAGTACTGTAGTGGGTTGCCATTTCCTTCTCCAGGGGATCTTCCCAACCCAGGGATCAAACCCGGGTCTCCCGCACTGCAGGCAGACGCTTTACCATCTGAGCCACCAGGGAAGCCTGGATTGGAGTCAAGAGGGCCACAATTTGCTAGAAAGAATGGTATAGTGCAGGGGTCTCCAACCTCCAGGATTTAATGTCTGATGATCTGAGGTGGAGCTGATGTAATAATAAGAAGAATAAAGTGCACAACAAATGTAATGTGCTTGAATCATCCCCAAAGCACCCCCTCCCCAGTTCGTGGAAAAATTGTCTTCCATGAAACTGATCCCTGGTGTCAAAAAGGTTGGGAACCGCTGGTATAATGGAAAGAGAACAGGGTCAAGGGTGACACATGATTTGTGGGTCCAGTGTTAACAATTAACTGTCATAAGCATATTACCTTCTGGTTGTCAGCAGAAGGAAGAAAAAAAATTTGGTTGTAGATGTTGCACTCCATCATATCCTAACACATTAGAATAACGATGCTGCTTCTACCATCTACCTCTGTGTCACTGTGTTTATTAAATAATGTAACAAGCTCAAGCTCTGGAGTCAGATACAGCTGGGCCCTAGTACAGCCAGACCTAGAATGCAGATCTTCTTTCAGTCTTGTACTCTTTTTATTACACCATGCTTGAGGCTGATCAGTGAAAGAGAAAGATAACTATGAAAATCCATAATGTCCCCTTATAGAAAGGTAAACATGGATGGTACAGGTGATACATATAATGAAAAGATTATTCTTTGAAGATTATTAACTCATAAAGTAATTTTCTTATCAAAAGTTAATTGTCCTAAGCCCAAGGAACAGTAAAAAGCTGGTGAGACATAGCTTCAATATTTGGGAAGCATAAAGATTAGATCAGTTGGACATCACTCTCTTCCTAAGAACCTGACTGTTAAATGTAAGTTTTTAAAAATATTGTACAAACTCTTTCTCTCTGCACTGGTTGGGATTAGTATATTACCGTATGGGACTTTGGTCAAGAAGATAAAAAGGCAAGAATGACTCTTAGAAAATTATTGTGCTGTTGCTCTCATATGTCTGGAAAATAATGGATGGACCATGGGGCTTAGTACTAGAAACTGTCTTTCTGAAAGAAAGATCTGATAGAGAACAGTGAGATCTTGATAGAGAACAATATCTTTGTGGGAAGGTAAGCAGTGCTATATTCTAAATTAGAGAAAAGAAAGGGTAATTTTCTACTCTGTATCTCTAATAAAAATGTCTATTGGTTTGAGTGCTTATTTTTCAACTTAGCTTCTAAAATGAAATTTTATAAGTACAGTGTAATATCTATCATATATCTTATCACAATTAATTCCCATAAAATAGAAAGTTGTCTTTTTTCAATAAAGAACTGATATTGTCTAACCTAAGTGGCTCATTGGCTGAGATTCAAAAATCTTTGTTTTCGTAAAACATTTCAACATAATGGCATTTTTGGACTTTATTTCCCTCAAACAATTCAATACTTATGGAGATTCATGCCACAAAACATATCCATTTGATAGGAAAGCAATTGCATCTCTAATGGATTATTAGGACGATAGAATGGGTAGAAGGAATGAGACCTTGGAAAGACATAGAAGTAAATATCCACACTTATACCTATTGTGGATTTTTTTTTTAAATATCACAAGGTAAAAAAATATATATATATCACAAGGTCTTTGATTATCCTGAAAAAGAACAGTATGATCTTTGTCCCTAAATATCTTAAAAAAATAGGACAAACTTCTAACTATATATACTATGTAGATATTTTTAAAAACATGACTAAAGAAAAAAAATAAAATGCAGTAATGTCCTTCACAGACCAACCAATCTATTATTGTCTATTTAGAATAAACAAAAAAAGCAATTTATTTTTTGCAAAATGTAGCCAAAATATAAGCACTTAGACGAGCAAACATAACTCAGCATTGTTCAAAATACACTCTAAGGCCCTAGAGATAAATATAAAAACTTGGTAGGAAACAAAATCCTTGAAATACTATTTACATCAGTAGTACGTAATATGGGCTTCCCTGGTGGTTTAGGTGGTAAAGAATCCGCCTGCAATATAGGAGACCTGGGTTTGATCCCTGAGTCGGGAAGATCCCCTGGAGAAGGGAATTCTTACTAGTATTCTTGCCTGGGAAATTCCATGAACAGAGGAGCCTGGAGGGCTACAGTCCATGGGGTCACAAAGAGTCGGACGTGACTGAGCAACTAACACTTTTATTTTCTTGTTTTCATTTTTCAGTGGGTAATATATATTGTTTGCTATGTGTCAGGCACTGTTCTAGGAGCTTTGTTTATTACATTGGTTAGTCCTCAAATCATGTGACATATTTACTGTTATCATCCTCATTTTACAGATGAGGAATCTAGAGTATATCTGAGCTATTTTCTCATCCTCCAAACTCTTATCTAAATATGAGAAGACTTTCTTCCTTTCTCCCCTTCTTATCAACATTTTCCTTGGTTGTGGGTGTGTTAGCAGTATTTCACATTTGTGGCCCCCATGAAATGGCAACCCACTCCAGCACTCTTGCCTGTAAAATTCCATGGATGGAGGAGCCTTGTAGGCTACAGTCCATGGGGTCGCAAAGAGTTGGACATGACTGAGCAACTTTACTTCACTGCTTTTGCTAAGCTCAGGGTTAACTTTTCAAGTTCTTAGAGGTACTTGGTAACTTTATTTTTACCATAATATTTAAGATAACTTCTAATGAAGATCACAAATAATTACTGGTAATTATTTTGTTTCTGAGAAAGGCCTGTAACAGGTTAGCTTCCTTCCAGGAAACAACTGAGAAAAAGTTAAATGACATATTTAAAGGCTTTCATTTCCAGGAAGAAGCTGCAGATAGAGAGGATTTTACTCAACATTGTATGGTGTGTGTGCCTTCAGTTAATGAGAAACATTGGGATTTTTGGTTCCTTTTAAGTGTAGAGTATGATAAAGCATGAATCATAAATCTCTTGTACAATAACAAAATAATGACCACACTAAAATATTGGTTTTCTGCAGCACAGTAAGAATCTCGAGCAGTTTTCCATTTTAATAACCACAAAAGGGTGATTAAACTGTTTCAGAAATCTTTCCTCAAAACTCCCCTTGGGCCAAAAGTAAAATAAATAATTTTCTTCTTGAGATTGTATCACTCAGGGGGAGCTTTCTTGAGAACTTCATTTTGAGACCAGAGCAAATGTACTTTGAGGAAACTGATATTAATAAGGTCACATCCTCCCCAGACATAAACAGGAAGATGAAAACTTGAATTTGAGATATAACAACAAATTTCCCAAAATGTTCCTGACACTGTCCTAATCTATACCTGATTTCATTTAAATTGGGAAAGTTATATTGATGAAGTATAAAACCTCTTTAGAATCTGAAATTTATAATCTAGTTCATAAAGATTTACAAGGGCATGCGGGGCAGAGACAAGGAGTTCCTTAGTTTTTCTTAGTTTTATGAATACTCTTAAATGAATGATGCAGTACTAATCCCTGAACAGAATGTTCTCATCCTCCAAACACTAACCTAAACACAATATATATATAAATTAATTTCTTCATTATCGTAAGGAATATTTGAGGATTTTATAATTTAGTTTTGATGTATTCATTTCTGCATGAAAAGAAAAACCCTAGCTTTTATTATTATTTTGGCCACACTGCTTAGCATGTGGAGTCTTAGCTTCTTATCAGGGATTTAACCCAAGCCCCCTGCATTAGAAGCACGGAGTCTTAACCACTGGACCCCCAGGGAAGATCCCAGAAAATCCAACTTTGAATCATTAGAAAAAGATACACTTTTTAGAACAAAATTACATGACTACTTTGTAGCTTTCTTTTTGCAGATTATTTGACACAATCCCTTGTACTAAGACAAGTTGTCTCAAGCATCTGTGATCTTCTACTTCATTTTTTCCATACCCAACAGATAGATATTTCTGGTCTGTGAAATCATAAAGACTTTCTTGTGACCAAATTTTTCATGACTTGCTTGTCATCTTTCTATATCTTCTGCTATCTTCTTAAAACCTTGAACTATAATTCTGAGAGAAATTTCTCTCTGTGTATAAAAAATAGATGTTGTATGTTTTCTTATGGCTTCCCTCATAGATCAGTTGGTAAAGAATCTGCCAGTAATGCAGGAGACCCCAGTTTGATTGCTGG
The DNA here is from genome assembly GCF_019320065.1 of Cervus canadensis. Classification (NCBI taxonomy): domain Eukaryota; kingdom Metazoa; phylum Chordata; class Mammalia; order Artiodactyla; family Cervidae; genus Cervus; species Cervus canadensis. The sequence continues at coordinate 124,841,870 of NC_057419.1, read as the reverse complement.
GTCAGGAAGATCTGCTGGAGAAGGAATAGGCTACCCACTCCAGTATTCTTGGGCTTCCCTTGTGGCTTAGCTGGTAAAGAATCTGCCTGCAATGTGGCAGAGCTGGGTTTGATCCCTGGGTTTTCTTATTTGCATCCATGAAATTTTGGAAGGATCTTTCAAACTTGGTGGGATTTTGTTGTATAGACTCCTCTGGGAGAACCAGATCCAAGGACAGACTATTTACCCTCATTTGGGGTGTATGTGCTCAATCACATCCAACTCTTTGTGACCCCCAGGGACTGTAGCCTGCCAGGCTGCTCTATCCATGGGATTCTCCAGGCAAGAATACTGGAGTGGGTAGCCATTCCCTTCTCCAGATCTTCCTAACCCAGTGATTGATCCCGTGTATCCCGCATTGGCAGGAGGATTCTTAACCACTAGCGCCACCTGGGAAGCCCTATTCAGAGTATAGGGTGGACCAAAAAAAGATTCTTACAGGTTTTTAAATTTAAATTCTGTTGTTCAGAAGTGGGTGGCTAGTATAAATGTATGCCAAAGACTCTTGTCAGATGTTGACAGTTGTAATCGCTTTCATCATTTCCATTCCCCATGGTTAGTCAGACTGTTCTGTTCTACAGTCATTTAGTAAAATGAAAACCAGAAAAAAGAATTGAGCATAGCACTTTAACAAAGTTGGCTTTTAAGAGAAGAGCCAAGAAAACTTTTTTCACTGATAAACAACAGCTTAGAGAGTCATTTTGAGTGAGAAAGCTAGGGAGAAGTAGGCTGATACACTGAGCAAACTGATTTTCAGGCCAACTGGATTAGAACTTAAGAGAACTATTAGGCTGAACCATATAAATTTGGTAATAACACCTGATTTACAAAAATTTCAGTTTCAACCTAATATTATTCATTTCCTGCAAAACAGATTTAACAGAAGCAGCATAGTATAATAGCTAAAGACTTTCGGGTTGGATTGTGTGGGGGCAAACCCCAACTCTATCACTTAAAATTTGCCTGATTTTGGGTAAATATCTGTACCTCTCTGTGCCTAAACTTCCTCATCTGTATAGTATTTGGTTATATCACCAAAGGCAGCAATTTAAGTATCCATTTTACTGTGCTTGTACAATTTAGTTGTTTTTAGTTTGGGGTAATTTCAAGTAATAGTGCTATAAATGATTCTTTTACACATATCTTGGTGCTCAGGAGTGAGCCTTTTTCTAGGTTTCATACCCAGCAGTGGGACTTCTGGATCATAGGGTATATATATTGTTTTTCATCATAGTTGTGTCAATTTACATTCCTGTCACAAATGTATGACTTCCTGTTGTTCCAGATGCTTGCCAACACAGATATAGGCACATTTTAATTTTTACCAATCTGCTGAGCATTTACTGATATTTAATTGTAGCTTTTGGGGGGCTTCCATGGTAGCTCAGCTGGTAAAGAATCTGCTTGCAATGCAGGAGACCCCAGTTCAATCCCTAAGTTGGGAAGATCCCCTGGAAAAGGGAACAGCTACCCACTCCATTATTCTTGCCTGGAGAATTTCATGGACAGAGGAGCCTGGCAAGCAATAGTCCATGGGGTCGCAAAGAGTGAGAGATGACTGAGTGACTTTCACAGTTGTAGTTTTAATTTCCTGGGTTACTAATCAGTTTGAGCATCGTCACATATGTTTATTGGCCATTTTGGTTTGTTTTGTGAAATACCTCCTCAATTTTGTCTTTTTGTCAAATGCATTGTTTGCTATCTCCTTATTGATGCAGAAGCAGAAGGTATTAAGAAAACGTGGCAAGAATAAACAGAAGAACTATACAAAAAAGATCTTCAGGACCCAGATAACCACAATGCTGTGATCAGTTACCAGAGCCAGATACCAGAGCCAGACATCCTGGAATGTGAAGTCAAGTGGGCCTTAGGAAACATCGCTACAAACAAAGCTAGTGGAGGTGATAGAATTCTAGTTGAACTATTTCAAAACCTAAAAGATGATGCTGTGAAAGTGCTGCACTCAATATGCCAGCAAATTTGGAAAACTCATCAATGGCCACAGAACTGGAAAAGGTCACTTTTCATTCCAATCCCAAAGAAAGGCAATGCCAAAGATTGCTCAAACTACTGCACAATTGCACTCATCTCACAGACTAGCAAAGTAATACTCAAAATTCTCCAAGCCAGGCTTCAACAGTATGTGAACCGTGAACTTGCAGATGTTCAAGCTGGATTTAGAAAAGGCAGAGGAACCAGAGATCAAATTGCCAACATCCGTTGGATCATCAAAAAAGCAAGAGAGTTCCAGAAAAACATCTACTTCTGCTTTATTGACTATGCCAAAGCCTTTGACTGTGTGGATCACAATAAGCTGTGGAACATTAAACAAGATGGGAATACCAGACCACCTGACCTGCCTCCTGAGAAATCTGTATGCAGGTCAGGAAGCAACAGTTAGAATCGGACATGGAACAATGGACTGGTTCCAAATTGGGAAAGGAGTATGTCAAAGCTGTATATTGTCACCCTGCTTATTTAACTCATATGCAGAGTACATCATGAGGAACGCTGGGCTGGATGAAGCACAAGCTGGAATCAAGATTGCCAGGAGAAATATCAATAATCTCAGATATGCAGATGACACCAGCCTTATGGCAGAAAGTGAAGAAGAACTAAAGAGCCTCTTGATGAAAGTGAAAGAGGAGAGTGAAAAAGTTGGCTTAAAGCTCAATATTCAGAAAACTAAGATCATGGCATCCGGTCCCATCACTTCATGGCAAATAGATGGGGAAACAATGGAAACAGTGAGAGACTTTGTGTTTTTTTTTGGGGGGGGGGGCTCCCAAATCACTGCAGATGGTGACTGCAGCCATGAAATTAAAAGACGCTTACTCCTTGGAAGAAAAGCTATGATCAACCCAGACAGCTTATTAAAAAGCAAAGACATTACTTTCCAACAAAGGTCCATCTAGTCAAAGCTATGGTTTTTCTAGTAGTTATGTATGGATGTGAGAGTTGGATCATAAAGAAATGTGAGCAACAAAGAATTGATGCTTTTGAACTGTGGTGTTAGAGAAGACTCTTGAGTGTCCCTTGGACTGCAAGGAGATCCAACCAGTCCATCCTAAAGGAAATCAGTCCTGAATATTCATTGGACGAACTAACGCTGAAGCTGAAACTCCAATACTTTGGCCACCTGATGCGAAGAACTGACTCATTGGAAAAGACCCTGATGCTGAGAAAGATTGAAGGCAGGAGGACAAGGGGATGACAAAGGATGAGAGGGTTGGATAGCATCACTGATGCGATGGACATGAGTTTGAGTCAGTTCCAGGAATTGGTGATGGACAGGGAAGCCTGGAGTGCTGCAGTCCATGGGGTCACAAAGAGTTGAACATGACTGACCAACTGAACCAAACTATTGTTGCACAGGGGCACTGGTTCATATCAATATTATCATATGTCTTTGTTGCCTTTTCCATGTTTAAAAAAAAAAAGTTTGTATTTGTCATTATGAAAATAGAGCTACTAGATGAAACTTTCTCCATAAGAGACAGTGCAGAGCCTCTGGGACATAGATGGAGAGTTGGATAATATTCCATGATTATCAGCTCAATTTATAGCTTGAATTATTGGACCACTGAAAATCGCTGTGAGTTCTGGCTTGTGGTTATTATTGATTAGGGACAGGTTCCTTCCTTGCCTCAATTCCAAGTCACCTTTCTTGGCAGACGCTAGGAATTAGGGTTGGAGAAGGCAATGGCAACCCACTCCAGTACTCTTGCCTGGAAAATCCCATGGACGGAGGAGCCTGGTAGGCTGAAGTCTATGGGGTCGCTAAGAGTCAGACACGACTGAACGACTTCACTTTCATTTTTCACTTTCATGCATTAGAGAAGGTAATGACAACCCACTCCAGTGTTCTTGCCTGGAGAATCCCAGGGATGGGGGAGCCTGGAGGGCTCCCGTCTATGGGGTCATACAGAGTTGGACACGACTGAAGCGACTTAGCAGCAGCAGCAGCAGGAATTAGGGTATGATTCTGGTCTATCTCTTATTTACTCTTACACCACAGTATAGTCCTTTAGGGTGCCAGCTTAAAATGGGCATGATCTTCTGTTTGAATTCTTGTTTGCATACTCCAAACTCCCTTTTTAAGCAAATTTCTGCAAAAGTCCTGAGTCTATGTGTGGGTTCCACTCCTGACTAAAATTTTGCCTTGATAATTCCTTACTTATACTTGCTTGGTGTGATTGTTCAAAAAAGCTTACACTGCTATAATTTCAGAAAACAGAATTCATTGCTAAATAACCCTATAAAGTCTCATCTTGTATCAAATGCCTCTTAATCCCTTAAAAATAAGTTGAGGTCCAACAAAGGGTAACTAAACTCTGAACTAGAGAGATTTTCATTGAAATATAGAGTTGTCATTTGAAATAGCTGCTAATCTTCCAGTACAACCACCGCAACCCCAAGCATCCCGCCTGCCCCTCCCCCCACCCCCACGCCGCCCCCTGGCCACAAGCGGCTTTCCAGAAGCGTGCCCTGTGAGTCTAAAAGAGCCCAGGCCCCAATGTCCATGTGAAGCAGTGATCCCGCTTGAGTTAAAAGGATTTTTACCTAAAATAAGAAGTCGCATAGGAGATTTTATGCATTATTGTTAACAGGTGCTTAACACTTCTTCCAACCTGCAGGGCACAGGAGACATTCTACAGTTCTAATGAATGTAAAGAAGGGAGGAAGATTTATTCTAGTACCTGCTTTGTCATATACTATCTATATGTGTGTATCCACTTTGGCATTTAGCTTTTATTCCCCCTCCTTCTGAAAGCTCAAGAAAATCACCCGTTTCATCTACTTAACAAACTTGTTTAAAAACAAACTAATGTACATGAACGTGTTAAATATTTAGGATAGCGTCTACAGTTTTCCACCCAAGATAACATACTTCTGCTGCTCGTACTTCAACTGTCCTCATAAGTTATCCAGACCACTGAACCAGCCTGTGCACCTTTCCTTACCTGAAAGGCCTATGTAGAAAACTGGAAATGAATGCTGTAACAAGTGGTGATTTTATGTTTTGTTAAATGTCTTTGGAAATGGAATCCTGAGGAGGTTGGTCAGTCAATAATTAAGGATACAAGATTTATACACAAAACTTCTAATATTCTCTTTGATTATTTAGCCCTATATATATTTTTTATTCTCCATATTTTGGTTTGTTTATGTGAAGTCTGAAGAGATAGTAAAGAGATTCAAGATGGGAACTGGTTGACTAGGCTGAAAATTAGTCCTCCATGCCTGACCCGGGAGAGTAAAGATTCCATGCTATAGAGCCAACCCTCCATCTGTGTCCCAGAGGGTCTGCCACAGTCTCTTATGAAGGAAATTTCATCTACATAGCTCTATTTTCATAATGACAGATACAAACTTTTTTTTTAATATGGAAAAGGCAGCAAAGATATAGATATATACATATATATATGAATTAAAACATGAACTATGTATGATCACCTCCCACTCCACCAAGCCATATATGCTGTACACAAAAATGCTAATCCAGTACAATTCACAAAGTTGTAAGGCACTTCCACTTGTAATCTGACTTATGAGATAGTGTAGTCTTTTTTTCTATTTTTAAAAATCTCATTCTACTAACCTATAATTCTTCTGGGACAGATTCTCAGAAGTTTGTGACATGTGGACTTCAATATAATTTGCCTGATCAGTTTTATTCAAGGCTTTCAAAATAAGATTCTACTAAAATCAATTCCTAAGAATAATTTTATTAACATTAAGTAAAATATCACACACATACTCAGTACCAGATATTCTTTGTGTACAACCTCTCTCAGTGCCATACCACTTAGATATTTATTTCCCAGTTTTATAGGTGAAGAAATTGTTTTTTAGAAATAAAAGATGACTTACCTAAGGTGAGAAGATGGTAATATATGGATTTAAACCCATGTTCATCTGGTACAAAGCTCACTTTATTTTTTTAATAGATTTATGTATTTATTAAAAATTAGTTTATTTGGCTTTGCTGGGTCTAAGTTGTGGCATGCAATATCTTTAGTTGTGGCAGGCAAACTCTTAGTAATGACATGTGGGATCTAGTTCCCTGCCCAGGAATCGAACCCAGGTGCCCTGCATTGGGAGCCTAAGCTTAGAGCCACTGGACCACCTGGAAAGTCCCCAAAGCCTACTTTCTGTTGCACCACAACACCTCAAAAAATGCCACTGTTTATTGACAGTTGTCAATGTAAATGGACTGACAAGTCATCTCTAATACTTGCATTATTAAAAAAATCTCTTTGGAAAAGGAATGATTACCCATTCCTACATTAACAGTAACACCCAAAAGCAGTGCAGCACTTTATTTCCTTCCGAAAATTTTTTGTCACATAGTCATAGGCATTATATATCTCTGTAAAAATTAATCCTATTTCCTAAGGAATGTTATGAAGCCATTATTTGCCTCAAGGATTTTAATTAGAACCAGACATTTCAGGTCTCCTTTAGCTGCCCTTAGCCAGAGTCACTGAATTTAGTCAGTGTGATTTTGAGAATTCTCCAGAAATTATTCAAGGCTTATGTTGAAAATTAATGTTTTATCTAGTGACACTAATTAAAAAATAAAATACTAGATTGTGTGACTTGTTTAAATTATTTGAAGATATTTCTGAATGTGAGTATGTTCTCTGAGGACTAGAGCCCTATTTATTTACTTCTATATTCTTAATGCTAACAACAGGGCCTAATACAGAAAGAGAATTCAATAAATATTTGGTGACCTGAAATGTTGACACATGATCCCAGAAAGCATCTTCAAAGGCCATTCTCCCCTTAGGCCCTATGAACTGTTCAGAATGAACATAAAACTATAAACATAAAACTGATTGGACTAAAAGCAGATAAAGTATGAATGCAGAGAAGGGCAATCAAAATTTTCAGAGAAAGTATAGAGATAAGTTAACTTTATAGTACTTAATCTCAACACTTTAAATTATAATTAGTAAGGACTAGAGGAGGCCCTTATAAGGGCAGCTGTACATTTATTGGTCACTTTATTCATGACCATTTTATTTATGTTTTGGTGCCATTTTTTAATGTAGCAGATGACAATTGAGGAAGAATTTTTCAAAATATTAGCAAGTCTTTATCATAATGTTTTTACCATCATGTTTCTGTTCCATAGCATTTGTCATAACATTTTAAACTACATCTATTTTTTCCTTTACAATAATTAGATAGTAGTGTGTTAAGCATATATATATCTAAAAGTTGCAGAGATATAACCATTTGTAATTTAAATGAACTATTAATAAAAAGATGCTCTCCTGAAAGCATGTTTAATTAAGTTGAGTTTCTCTCTTTCTCCTCAAAATCGAGTGGACTTTATGAACAACATATTTAATGTATGAAAAGGACCACTTATATAGTAATTCAGGAGCTGGGGGAATATGCAGTCTATTTTATTGTCTTTGAAATGCTGCCTTTGTGAGCCTTATTATCATCAGACCTCAGAGTTGACCACAGAGACATGTCCTTCCTCTGAATTTCTGTACTACTTGTTACATGTTCAGTACATTGCATCAGTGGGCTTCCCTTGTGGCTCAGCTGGTAAAGAACCCACCTGCAACTCAGGAGACCTGGGTTTGATCCCTGGGTTGGGAAAATACCCTGGATTAGGAAAAGCCTACCCACTTCAGTATTCTGGCCTTGAGGATATCATGGACCATATGTTCCATGGGAACATGGAACATGTCCGAGTTGCAAAGAGTCAGACACGCCTGAGTGACTTTCCCTTCACTTGCATCATTAGTGCATAACCTCACATTGTTCATTATCTCTTTATGTAAATTTCTGCCTCCCACCAACACATACAAACACACACATGCATACACATAATTTTATGAAAAATTCCCTTGTAGACACAGATTGGAACTAACACTTTTCTATATCCCACTTTGTTCTATTCAATGCTGGACAAGAACAGATATTCAGTAGTTTTTGTTTTTTTTAATTGGTTGTGGTTTGGTCCATGAGTTAGAATATTTTAACTATGACCTTTTTTTTTAAAATCATTGTTATAACATTTCCATCTTGGTGAGTTACTAGTTATTTCTGGATCCATAAGAACATGTCTAAGGTGTTAAATACAGTTAAACTGGTCACAGAGTAAGATAGTATGGGGAGGCCTCCGGATAAAATAAAGGTTTTAATTTAGTTTAGATGCATATTTTAGACAGGACACAGAAACCAAATCTGATAGCTATAGGATTAGATGCACAAAGTGAAAGACATTTTAGCATTTATCTGATTTATGTAATCAGTTTATTAAAGAAAATGTTTAATTTCAGTCAGAGGGTGGATTCTATGGTTTTGCTATCTTATTTGGTTGACCAAAAAGTATGATATAAATGAACATGAAATTAAAATTTTTGGAATGGAGCCATCATAGTGTTCAAGAAAAGTGATCTCTGAAATATCTGATCCATATCCCAAAAGTACATTGATAAACATAAATTTTATTCTTGCAAAAGGGTATGACTCTATGACATCTACAAAATTATCTCAATTTTGAGATGATTTAAGAGCTTATGTTGCAATTTGACAAAGCTTACTCCACAATTTAACTTTTGGAAGCTGTATATGGTTATTTTCAATCAAAATATACTATTTTGCTTCAACTCCCTCAGAGCTATTTTTTTTTTTCAGGTAGTTTCACTTATGATGCTGGCTCTTATTACAAAAACCAAATACAACCTGTCATAGTAATAATGTTTTATCTTGAATCTGAATGAGAAGAAAGGGTAATATTTCTTTCCTACTAATTAGCTTACATCAGTCCTTAAATTTAGAGTCTTTCCATAAAACAGATTACGATGAGAAATGGGGAAAGAAAGTTCTTGTGGACTTGGTTTTCAGGTAAGGAAAGCAAAAATGATACACTCAGTCATTGATGATAATCTCAGTTTATTGTGTGTGTGTGTGTGTGTGTGTGTATCTGTGTATACACACACCTAAGAAAGGCCTTAGAATAATCATATTTTAGAGATAAAAGCAATTTTAGAGACACCTAATCCAGTCCTCTCATTTTACAAATTATGAAAAGGAGCCTCAAATAAGTCAAGTGACTTAAGAAAATCACACAGTTATTGGCAAAGCTGAAAATAGAGACTAGGCCTTCAGTGCTTTTTCTACTATTCCTTGGTGTTAACTAGTGGAAAGATATGTAAAAATTCAAAATAGAAAAGCAGTTCACAAATAAGAGTTATTCACCAAAAGTCTGGCATCCCAAAGTAAGCCCAAGTTACATTATTGATGGTTTGCCCAAAAACTTTCATCCTTTCTCCTCCAGCTTTTTTACTGACCTGGTATAATTCTAAATTCATTCTTCCCAGTCTGAACTTTTGCTTTTTCTCCTGAACCCCATGCTAAACTGGAATTAATAGCAACTGTTGGATTGGACCTTCGAACATGGGGAGGGTTGTTTTATAAGCCATAAAGCATACTGATTTCCCTTGAACCTAAAAACATGTGTAAGTCTCTCATCTGCAATTAAAGTACTTCCTTGACTTTGTATTTTCTTCTAATAAATGTTCCCTCTCCTGAGGGTTAGAACCAAGCCTTTCCAAGAATGGTTTCATAAGAAATGAATGAAATGTGTGGCTTTCATTGGGTCTTAATTTAAATGAAGCAACTTGTTTAGATCTTAATTTTAGTCAGTTGGGAAAACTGAATATAGGCTATGTGGCTGATAATATTAAGTAACCATTTAATTTTATTAAATAGGACAATGTTATGTTTAAAATGCTTTTTATAATTAAAGACTTATAAAGAAGTATCCACAAGGGCAGGAATTCCAGAGTGGCAAAATGAGGAACTTGGGAAATATTTTCTCATGAAGGCAATAAAAATACTTGAAAGTCCAGGACCAGATGGCTTCACTGGTGAATTCTATCAAACTCAAGGAAGAATTAAGACCAATCCTTCTCAAACTCTTCCAAGAAACAAGAGAGGAGAGAATGCATCCAAACTCATTTTACAAGGCCGGAATTACTCTAATACCAAAACCAGAGAAAGATACTACAAGAAAAGAAGATTGCAGGCTGAAATCCCTGATGAATATGCATGTGAAAATCCCCTACAAAATGTTAGTAAGCCAAATTCAACAATACATTAAAAGAATCAACACTGTGATAAGGTAGAATGTGTTCCATGGATGCAAGGATGATTCAACAGCCACAAACCCATCTGTGTAATAAAACATATCAACAAAAGGATAAAATTATATGATCGTTTCAATAGATAGAAGACAAACATTTGACAAAATCCAACATCCATTTATGGTAAAAATTCTCAAAAAAGTGGGAATAGAGGAATGTACTTCAACATAATAAAGGCCATATATGACAAGTCCACACTAACATCATACACAGCTGTGAAAAGCTGAAAACTTTCCCTTTAAGATCAGGAACAGGACAAGGATGCCCACTCTCACCACTTTTATTCAACATATTATTGAAAGCCCTAGTGAGAGCAATTAAGCAAGAAAATAAATGAAAGGCATCTAAATTGGAAAGGAAGAAGTAAAACTGTCACCATTTGCAGATGACATGATAGTACCTTGAAGACTCCATCAAAAATTTGTTAGAAATAATGAGTGAGGGAGGAGCCAAGATGGCGGAGGAGTAGGACGGGGAGACCACTTTCTCTCCTACAAATTCATCAAAAGAATATCTGAACGCAGAGCAAACTTCACAAAACAACTTCTGATCGCTAGCTGAGGTCATCAGGCGCCCAGAAAAGCAGCCCATTGTCTTCGAAAGGAGGTAGGACAAAATATAAAAGATAAAAAGTGAGACAAAAGAGCTAAGGACAGAGATCCGTCCCGGGAAGGGAGTCTTTAGAGGACGTTTCCAGACACCGGGAAACCCTCGCACTGGCGGGCCTGGGGGAAGTGTTTGAATCTAGGAGGGCAACCTGACTGGGAGGGAAACAATAAATAAAACCCACAGATTACGTGCCTAAAAGCAACTCTCAGCAGAAAAGTGCCCCAGACACCCGCATCCGCCACCAGCAAGTGGGGGCGGCACGGAGAGGAGCCGGCGGCATTGTTTGGGGCAGGGTCCGGGCCTGAGTGCCCTGAGGACAATCGGAGGGAGCTTTTGTGAGTTGCCGGCTTGAACTGTGGGAGAGCAGGGAAGAGAGAGAAAATTGACCAGCCCGAACTCGCTGCCGGCCGTTTGCGGAACGGGGGGACCGAGAGAGTCCGGAGAGGGGCTCGCAGACTGCAGTCCGGCCCGGACCCGCCGGAGGCAGGAGCAGGTCGCGGCGAGACACAGCGCGCAGGCACCCGACCGACCCAGGCAGGGACGGGCTGGGGACGCAGAGGGCAGAAGGCGCACGCACCCGACTGGCGCCAGCAGAAACCGAGATTGGGACCGTGGAAGGGAGAGGGTGCGCCGCACCCGGAGAGAGTGCGCAGGTCAAGCTCCTGGCTGCCTGGAATGCTCTGACGGGGAAGGCACAAGAGCAGACTCAGCCTTTTGTTTCGCGCTTTTGTGGATCACCCGAGGGCTGGAGCAGCGCGGCGCGCTCCATGTGGAGCGGCCGGGATCCTGAGCAGCGCAGACCGAGAAACCAGCGCCAGCCTCTCCCGACAGCGCCAGCCCATCCCCGCAGCGTCAGCCCCTCCCAGCAGCGCGACAGAACTAGCTACCTGAATAAGAGTCCACCTCCGCCCGCCTGTGTCAGGGCGGAAATGAGGCTCTGAAGAAACCGGCAAACAGAAGCCAAATAAACAAAGGGAACTGCTTCAGGAGAGAGCGGTGCAACAGATTAAAATCCCTGTAGAAAACACCGATTACACCGGAAGAGGCCTGTAGATATTGAGAACTGTAAGCTGGAACGAGGAGATATCTGAAACTGAGCGGAACCGACACTGACCGCAACAGCTCCAGAGAAATTCCTAGATATATTTTTACTTTTTTTTTTTTTAATAAGAAAAAAAAAAAATTTTTTTAAATTTTTTCTTTTTTATTTTTTCTCTTTTATTTTCCTTTAAAATTCCCTATTACTCCCCCATCACTCCTTAACTTTCATTTTCATAGATTTTTACGATTTTTTTAATTAGGGAAAACTTTTTTTTTCTTTCTTTCTTTTTTTTTCTCCATTTTCTCTTCTATTTTCTATTTTTCTTTTTCTCTTATTTCTTTTAAAGTCCTCTAGTACTCCTCTACTACTCCTTAATTTTCATTTTCAATACACTATAACCTTACCAAAAAAAAAAAGAGAAGCCCTATTTTTTAAACTGAACTTCATATATATTTAAAAAAATTTTTTTGTGTGTGTTTTGGTTTTTGTTTTTAATATAGTATTTTTAAGAGTCTAATCTCTACTCTAGATTTTTAATTTTTGTTTTTCAATATATGATATAAATTGTGAACATTTAAGAATCCAATATTCAGTTCCCATTTTTATTTAGGAGTGTGTTGATTTTTCTCTCCCAATCTTGACTCTCTGTTTTCTACCTCAGAACACCTCTATTTCCTCCTTTCTCCTTTTCTTCCCAATCCAATTCTGTGAATCCTGGTGGGTGTCTGGGCTACGGAGAACATTCTGGGAACAGACAACTGCGTAGATCTGTCTCTCTCCTCTTGAGTCCCCCTTTTTTCTCCTCCTGCTCAACACTATCTCTCTCTTCCCTCTTCTTCATGTAACTCTGTGAACCTCTCTGGGTGTCCCGAACGGGGGAGAATCTTTTCGCCATTAACCTAGAAGTTTTATTATCAGTGCTGTGTAGTTGGAGAAGTCCTGAGACTACAGGAAGAATAAAACTGAAATCCAGAGGCAGGAGACTTAAGCCCAAAACCTGAGAACACCAGAAAACTCCTGACTACATGGAACTTTAAGTAATAAGTGACTGTCCAAAAGCCTCCATACCTACACTGAAACCAACCATCACCCAAGAGCCAATAAGTTTTAGAGCAAGACATACCAAGCAAATTCTCCAGCAACGCAGGAACATAGCCCTAAACGTCAACATACAGGCTGCCCAAGGTGACACCTAACACATAGACCCATCTCAAAACTCATTACTGAGCACTCCATTGCTCTCCAGAGAGAAGAAATCAAGTTTCACGCACCAGAACACCGACGCAAACTTTCCTAACCAGGAAACCTTGACAAGCCAATCATCTAACCCCACCCACTGGGTAAATCCTCCACAATAAATAGGAGCCACAGACCTCCAGAATACAGAAAGCCCACTCCAGACACAGCAATCTAAACAAGATGAAAAGGCAAAGAAATACCCAACAGGTAAAGGAACATGAAAAATGCCCACCAAGTCAAACAAAAGAGGAGGAGATAGGGAATCTACCTGAAAAAGAATTTAGAATAATGATAATAAAAATGATCCAAAATCTTGAAAACAAAATGGAGTTACAGATAAATAGCCTGGAGACAAAGATTGAAAAGATGCAAGAAATGTTTAATAAAGACCTAGAAGAAATAAAAAAGAGTCAATTAAAAATGAATAATGCAATGAATGAGATCAAAAACACTCTGGAGGGAACCAAGAGTAGAATAACGGAGGCAGAAGATAGGATAAGTGAGGTAGAAGATAAAATGGTGGAAATAAATGAAGCAGAGAGGAAAAAAGAAAAAAGGATCAAAAGAAATGAGGACAACCTCAGGGACCTCTGGGACAATGTGAAATGCCCCAACATTCGAATCATAGGAATCCCAGAAGAAGAAGACAAAAAGAAAGGCCATGAGAAAATACTCGAGGAGATTAATAGCTGAAAACTTCCCTAAAATGGGGAAGAAAATAGCCACCCAAGTCCAAGAAACCGAGAGTCCCAAACAGGATAAACCCAAGGCGAAACACTCCAAGACACATATTAATCAAATTAACAAAGATCAAACACAAAGAACAAATATTAAAAGCAGCAAGGAGAAACAACAAATAACACAAAGGGATTCCCATAAGGATAACAGCTGATCTATCAATAGAAACCCCTCCAGGCCAGAAGGGAATGGCAGGACAACTGAAAGTAATGAAAGAGAATAACCTACAACCTAGATTACTGTATCCAGCAAGGATCTCATTCAGATATGAAGGAGAATTCAAAAGCTTTACAGACAAGCAAAAGCTGAGAGAATTCAGCACCACCAAACCAGCTCTTCAACAAATGCTAAAGGATCTTCTCTAGACAGGAAATGCAGAAAGGTTGTATAAACGTGAACCCAAACAACAAAGTAAATGGCAACGGGACCACACCTATCAATAATTACCTTAAATGTAAATGGGTTGAATGCCCCAACCAAAAGACAAAGATTGGCTGAATGGATACAAAAACAAGACCCCTATATATGCTGTCTACAAGAGACCCACCTCAAAACAAGAGACACATACAGACTAAAAGTGAAGGGCTGGAAAAAAATATTTCATGCAAACGGAGACCAAAAGAAAGCAGGAGTCGCAATACTCATATCAGATAAAATAGACTTTCAAATAAAGGATGTGAAAAGAGACAAAGAAGGACACTACATAATGATCAAAGGATTAATGCAAGAAGAAGATATAACAATTATAAATATATATGCACCCAACATAGGAGCACCACAATATGTGCGGCAAATGCTAACGAGTATGAAAGAGGAAATTAATACTAACACAATAATAGTGGGAGACTTTAATACCCCACTCACAACTATGGATAGATCAACTAAACAGAAAATTAACAAGGAAACACAAACCTTGAATGACACAATGGACCAGCTAGACCTAATTGATATCTATAGGACATTTCACCCCAAAACAATCAACTTCACCTTTTTCTCAAGTGCACACGGAACCTTCTCCAGAATTAGATCACATCCTGGGCCATAAATCTGGGTCTTGGAAAATTCAAAAAAATTGAAATCATTCCAGTCATCTTTTCTGACCACAGTGCAGTAAGATTAGATCTCAATTAAAGGAAAAAAATTGTTAAAAATTCAAACATATGGAGGCTAAATAACACGCTTCTGAATAACCAACAAATCATAGAAGAAATCAAAAAAGAAATCAAAATATGCATAGAAATGAATGAAAATGAAAACACAACAACCCAAAACCTATGGGATACTGTAAAAGCAGTGCTAAGGGGAAGGTTCATAGCATTACAGGTTCACATCAAGAAACAAGAAAAAAGCCAAATAAATAACCTAACTCTACACCTAAAGCAATTAGAGAAGAAAGAAATGAAGAACCCCAGGGTTAGCAGAAGGAAAGAAATCTTAAAAATCAGGGCAGAAATAAATGCAAAAGAAACTAAAGAGACCATAACAAAAATCAACAAAGCTAAAAGCTGGTTTTTTGAAAAAATAAACAAAATTGACAAACCATTAGCAAGACTCATTAAGAAACAAAGAGAGAAGAACCAAATTAACAAAATTAGAAATGAAAATGGAGAGATCACAACAGACAACACTGAAATACAAAGGATCATTAAGAGACTACTACCAGCAGCTCTATGCCAATAAAATGCACAACTTGGAAGAAATGGACAAATTCTTAGAAAAGTATAACTTTCCAAAACTGAACCAGAAAGAAATAGAAGATCTTAACAGACCCATCACAAGCACGGAAATCGAAGCTGTAATCAGAAATCTTCCAGCAAACAAAAGTCCAGGACCAGAGGCTTCACAGCTGAATTCTACCAAAAATTTAGAGAAGAGCTAACACCTGTCTGACTCAAACTCTTCCAGAAAATTGCAGAGGAAGGTAAATTTCCAAACTCATTCTATGAGGCCACCATCACCCTAATTCCAAAACCAGACAAAGATGCCACAAAAAAAGAAAACTACAGGCCAATATCACTGATGAAAATAGATGCAAAAATCCTTAACAAAATTCTAGCAAACAGAATCCAACAACATATTAAAAAAATCATACACCACGACCAAGTGGGCTTTATCCCAGGAATGCAAGGATTCTTTATATCCAAATCAATCAATGTAATACACCCACCATTAACAATTGGAAAGATAAAAACCATATGATTTATTTCTCATTGATGCAGAGGAAAAGCCTTTTGACAAAATCAACACCCATTCATTGATTAAAACTCTCCAAAAAGCAGGAATAGAAGGAACATACCTCAACATAATAAAAGCTATATATGACAAACCACAGCAAGCATCACCCTCAATGGTGAAAAATTGAAAGCATTTCCCCTGAAATCAGGAACAAGACAAGGGTGCCCACTCTAACCACTACTATTCAACATAGTGTTGGAAGTTTTGGCCACAGCAATCAGAGCAGAAAAAGAAGTAAAAGGAATCCAGATAGAAAAAGAAGAAGTGAAACTCTCACTGTTTGCAGATGACATGATCCTCTACATAGAAAACCCTAAAGACTCTTCCAGAAAATTACTAGAGCTAATCAATGAATATAGTAAAGTTGCAGGATATAAAATTAACACACAAAAATCCCTTGCATTCCTATATACTAACAATGAAAA